>NC_056524.1:146736607-146742594 GCF_019175285.1 Sceloporus undulatus | reverse complement strand
ATGTGTTTTGTAATTTTGTAACTGTAATTTTGTAAACCACTTTGATCTTCTTGGAAAGGCGGTATATAAATAAATGTTATTATCATTATTATTTTCCCTGTGATAATACCCGACTGCATCCTGTAAGTGACTCTATCCTGCCAGGGGTAAGTCGCTTTTTGGGGGGATGTGATAAACTCCTAGGACAGCGAGTGTACGCACACTTACATCAGACTGAATAAAGCCTGTTCTACTTGTTAGATTTTTATTCTTAGAGTGCATAGAACTGAACTTTATTTTACCATTTAACATTTGAAGCACACTAGTGTTGACATCAAACACAACACAATGGTGAAACTATACAGAGATTCAAGTCGTAATGAAACCACTTAATTGACCCCTGAAAATTACTTTTGTGCCTAGCCCCAGATGGTTGCCCACTTGATTGCTTCCTATAGTAACTTCACTTGGTATTGTGGCACATCATATTATAATACATCTTCTAATCAGAAGGCACTTCACAGCTATTCAATCTATTCTCCTTAAACAGATAATCCATAGTATGAGAAAAAGATGGAAGAACAGAAAACAAGGAAGGGTTACAATTAGAGGATAAGGCCACATTAAGTAGCTCATAACATTCATTGAACAAGGCAGGGTGATGCTGTTGATAAAAACCTTTGTGCGACATAACTCCCCCCCCCCTCAAAACTTCATATATAGCATATCATTTTCAGGTTAGAGTCAGATAGAGGCCTGGCTGATAGCTCTCCCTGCTCTTGGCTACTCCATGCCCTTTCATAAAGTGGAGGCTTTTCACTGTTTATGGATAACGGCAGCAAGAGTGGCTGTTGAAGCCCTTTACAAAAGTACCACAGATTTTGAAGGATCCAGCTGGCTTAAAATGTAAGAAAACTTTAAAGCAGAAAGATCTCAAGTCCTGAGCCCAGTCCACTATAAATATCATCATTCCATCATATTGAGATGATAATAAAGAATCAAATAGCAGTTACAAAAAATACGATTAGGATTTAGAATACATTTTCATATTACATTCAGCCCTCCACATTCACAGAGGTTAAAGGCACAGGACCCCTATGAAAATGGAAAAACTATGAATATTTCTAAGTCTCAAAACAAGCATGCTACAGAGTCCTATTAACAGCACCAGCCCATCACTCCATTTCTCACCAACATGCCCTTTCCAACCCATAGATCTCCTCACCATTCCAGTTTACCACCTCTCAACTTCTCCTGTCCTTCCAAAAGAACTGGCCACATTTTAAATCCCTTCCCAGCTGGTATATTTACTCACCCCACACCTGCTTGTCCCAATCCTCCACCTCACAATTTCCCATCCTTCCAGAAGGGTTAGCCAGGTTTGAAACCTCTTTAAAGCATCCAAAGGTCTGTTTTCTGTTTGGGTATTTTGTTGTGAATGCCTTTGGTTCTGCATAATAAGAAAGACAGGATATAAATAAAATAAAGCACCTTGATGAGTTCTGTAAATATGTTGAACATCCATGGATTTCGATATCCACAGGAGGTCCAGGAACCAAAGGGTCTACTGTATTATAAAACGGTCCAATGTATTATAAAAGCCCTGTCAAGAAAAACCCAGACATTTTCAATTTTTTTCTAACTGGATGAGTTGTCTCTCAAATAGCACACAAAATGCCTGTGCCTTTCCTGCTATGCACTAAATGCACACAGCAGAAGCTTCACAAAGAAGAAAGTATACTGATTTTTCCTCCCCATTTGAAGGGGACAGGAGCACATATGGCGATCTGTGAGAAAGTTGTATGGGGCCATAAATTCCTTGAAAAGAAATTTTGTATTTAACCAATTATTCAATAAACCTTTTCAGTTTAAAGAGGTGTTTTTCAAATAATAATATCAGATAATTCAGTGAATAAAAGGCTATTAGTGCTTCTGTATCTCTAATAACTGTAAAGGAAAGTAGTTTAAGAAGTGAGTAACCACTTTTCACATAATACATGCATTTCCACCTTCCTCAGATTTAACCTGGTGCCCCCCCTTCCTTCTAAACATTGTATAAATGGTTAAAGAATGTTTGCCAGCAGCACATCCTTTCTCCAGCTTGCAACAGGAAAGAACAACAACAGCTTTTTCCTCAGGAAGGAAGGGATGACGGGGGCAGCTCCCAGGCTCACACACACACACACACACACACACACATATATATATATCAAACTAAGTGGGTTTGTTACCTTTAAAAATATGTTTACTCCCTGATCTTAAAGGATACAACAGAACATTGAACAACATGAGGTTATATATTTGAAGCATAGATGCAGTATTCCCCCTACCTCCCTCTAGATATACTGGAAAAATAATCATGCCATATTTCCGTCAACCCTGCACTTTTCATTTTAAAACGTTCCTCACTCCCCAATTCTAATTCTTCATTATCATTTTGGAGATTCTTCTACCAGTTCCTCTCTGTAGACATAGAAGGCCTGCCAAATCACATTACCTTGACCATATAGCCTTCCTCAGGCATTCACATGCTGCATTTCATAAATGCACAAGGAGAGGACACGCACCAGGTTCCTCCCTCACATACTGGTTTATCACCCCACATATACATATAGAGGCTGCCAGTCTGAAGTTCCTTTTATCTGTGAAGGTTTTCATATATATCCTTATCACAAGCCCAAAGCAGCGGGTCTGTAAGGGTGAAGTCAGAATGCTAGAAAACCAATTGTGTGTATGGAAGTAAAGGTAGTCCCTTGATATGAATGTCTAGTTGTGTCCAAATGTAAGGGGCGGTGCTCATCTCTGTTACTAAGTCGAAGAGCCAGCATTGTCCGAGGAAAACTCCAGTGGTCATGTGGCCAGCATGACTGCACCAAACACCGTTACCTTCCCACCAAAGTGGTACCTATTTATCTACTTGCATTTGCAAGCTTTCGAACTGCTAGGTTGGCAGAAGCTGGGATTAGTGACAGGAGCTCACCCCATCATGTGGCACTTGGGCCTCAAACTGCCAACCTTCCGATCTTCCAATCTTCAGAATTGTGTGTAAGGAACATGAGAGTTATTCCAGTCATTACTGCTGCCACCATACTTTCCTGCACTATACTGTCTTGCCCTCTTCTCCCCTCTCCTTTATCTCACCTCACACTGTAATTCTTTGGCCCTTAGGCTTCATGCCACCTCACCATACCTCTCACATTCTCTTCTCTCCCTTTCCTTTCTCCTCCTCAGCACTACCTACCTAGCTAGTTTGCCTTCCTCTGAGTCTGAGAGAGTGTGACTTGCCCAAGGTTACTCAGTGGGTTTCCATGGCAGAGCGCAGATTCCAACCCTGGTTTCCCAGTGTCCTAGTCCAAAGCTCAAACCACACCACCACACTCTCCTGCCTAATTTATATGGATATTATGTCACTCTTTCCTCGCCAGCATTTCTTTTATCTTTAATTACAGTTCTGACAGAGTCCTAATGTGTGTGTGTTGTGTGCCTTTAAGCCGTCTCCGACTTATGGTGGATCCTAAGGCAAACCTATAATGGGATCTGCTTGGCAAGATTTGGTCAGAGGTTTGCCATTGCCTTCGGCTGAGGCTGAGAGAGTGTGATTTGCCCAAGGTCACCCAGTGGGTTTCCATGGCCAAGTGAGTATTTGAACCCTGTTCTTGGGTGGCATTCCAACACTCAAAGCACTACTCCATGCTGGTTCGTAACATAAGCTGTATAGGAACATAAGTATAGAAACATAAACTATTGTAATACCAAAATGAGCTATAATATGTAATATAAACTATTATAACTCCCAGGTAATTGAATATACAAGGTTATTAAAAAATACTAAGCTAAAATTCTAAAAACAATAGAAAACAAGTTTTTAATTCAGATTTAAAACAAGGAAGGTAGGAGCAATCTGCAAGTATTCAGGGAGGCAATTCCATGACTATGGAGCACTGAGTGAAAAAGAACAAAATTTTCAATCAGCAGGTAACCCTAATTTTCCTTCTCCTGGCCAGCTTCCCCTCTTTTGTTTTTTCCCTCTTAGCCAAAGGGAAGCTCCCAAGTAGCCATGAGAGTAGCAACCTCAATGGGATCTGGTAGCAATGTTGAAACTGTGGGAAAGGAGTTGTAGCATAAGCTTTTGTAGACTTCATCTACTTCCTCAGATGCAAGTCAACTAAAGTTTATGCTACAACCTCTTTCACACAATTATTCTCAAAGGTGCTACAAGATCTCTTGTATCTGATATTCCAGACTTAAAAAAATGACTATGGTTGTCACACAGGAGCTCTGTGAGACTAAAGCTACATACCTCACAAAATTACAAACGCCAGATTTCCATAGCATTGAGCCATGGCAGTTAAAGCTGTGTCAAACTGCATTATTTCTGCAATGCAAATTAGACTAATGTCTCTGAATTCTAGCTGCTTGGAAGAGAACTTGGCAAAGGTGGTTCCCTCTCCCCTTCTTTTCACTTTTATGGAGGGAAAAGGGGAGGGAGGAGCTCTCAAACAGCTGAGAGTAAGAGGGAATCTCTCCTACTCTAGCAAGCATATGCAGAGGTAGCCTATACAGCAAAGTACAACAGCATCCAAAAGCCATAAAACGGTAATAACAGTGGTGCTGGCTAGACAGGCCCAATGGGGCGCTGTCATGACATGTGAGGGGCAGTGCTTTCAGATGCCCCTCACCCCTCGCACGTGACAAGGGCACCAAAATGGTGGTGCCCTGTACATATGGGCACTGCCATTTTGACATGATGGACGCCTAGTGTCTGCACGTCTTGGTGTCCTTGTGACGCCGCAAGTGCACCTTTGGCGCCTTGTGGCGTCACAACCGCGCCTATGAACCTGCTTTTTGCGGGTTCGTTTTGCTGCGCGAGGGAGCTGCGCGGTTTGTCCACTGCAGCTCCCTTGTGCAGCAAACCAGGGTGGCAGGAGACTGCCCTTTTTGGGCAGTCTGTATCCCGCCAGTGATACCTATCCTATGAAAATACCAGCCACAGATGCAGGAAAAACGTCAAGAATAAATTTTTCCAGAACAGGGCCACACAGCCCAAAACACCCACAAAAAACTATAGTGATGTGTTTATTTATCTTTATTTATTTACCTTTATTAAATAAATCCGATTATTTATTTATTTATTTATTTATTGGCCAACCAAAATACACAAAATAGATGGTGCAAGGTTTTGAAGCTCCACTGGCTCCTTCATCAAGCAAAGGTGTTCAAAATCAAACAGGAAGAAGGTATCACTTTGCTGTTCTGATGCCGCATCAAACTACAGTTCCCAGAATTCCAAGCATTGAACCAGGGTAGTTAAAGTGGTGCCAAACGGGATTATTTCTGCAGGACGGATGCAGTTTAGAAAGAGAAAATTCTGAACTGAATTTTATTTACAAATTCCAATCTGTTAACAGAGGATGGCAAAATGCTAACAGGGGACAGAGAAAAGGCAGAATTACTCAAAACCTTTTTTGCCTCAGTCTTCTCAGAAAAGGCAAAGGGTGCTCAACCTGAGGATAATGGAGCAGAGGACAGAAAAGAGGAATTTCAGCACAGAATAAGTAAAGAGATAGTACAGTAATACCTGTTTAACCTAAATGAATATAAGTCTCCAGGACCAGAAGAACTACATCCAAGGGTATTAAAAGAACTGGCAAATGTAATATCGGAGCCATTGGCAATAATCTTTGAAAATTCCTGGAGAACAGGAGAAGTCTCAACAGACTGGAGGAGGGCAAACGTCCCCATCTTCAAAAAGTGTGAGTGAATAACTTAAAGAGATACAGACGTAGAGAGAAGGGTTGGGTAACAGCCCTCTTCTGCTGCCTAGATGTCTTTTGAAAGGTTATGTGTGAAGAAAATGAGGAAATCTGCCTAACAATTATCGTCCAGTTAGTCTGACATCTATACCAGAAAGATTCTAGAGCAGATCATTAAACAGAGAGTCTGTGAACATCTAGAAGGCATGCCATAATCACAAAAAGTCAACATGGGTTTCAGAGAAACAAGTCATG
>NC_056524.1:146723019-146733607 GCF_019175285.1 Sceloporus undulatus | reverse complement strand
AGAGCGGAGCAAAGCTCCGCTCTGGGCCCCACAACAAACTCCAACTCCCAGAATTCCATAGCCTTGAGCCACAGAAAGAGTTAAAGCGGGACCAAACCGGGTTATTTGTCCAGTGTGGACGCAGCCGAAACTGTCCTAGAAAAGGAACCCCTCTTAAAACGCTTCGGACGAAGCGACCAAATTCCCGCATGCGCAGTGTCCTGTGGGGGCGGGGCCCAGGAATTCCCAGGGACGTGATTGGTGGATGGGGAGGCTGTACCCGGAAGTCGCCCGTGCGTGTGTGTTGAGGGGGCAGCGTGTCATGGAGGCTCCTTCGGCCGCCCCCGAGGAAGGACGCCAACAACCCGCCAAGCGTAAGATGGCGGACAGAGAGAGAGGGGGGGAGGGGGGGGTCCCTGCCGCCCGGCTTCTTCTGTGCCTGAAAGGCAGGTGCCGCGGTGCCTTCTGGGAACGAACGACAGCCCTTTTCCTGGAAAGTACTGACGGGGGCTTTGCTGAGGGGCCTTTCCTGCTCGCTCCTCCGGCCCCTGCTCTTTCCGAGGGCCCTCGGGGTCCTCCTCTGCCGCATTCCGGCACCCGGGAGGAGCCTTCTCGCGCTCTTCCATTCCCACTGCCCTGGCTGCTTCCTCCTGCTGCATTGTGGGATTTGTAGTTGAGGGAGAGGCGCTTAGAATCCCCAGCCAGAGAGCTCTAGGCCTCACTGGACTACAAGACCCAGAATGCAACAGGAGGAGGAGGCTATAACAGTATAGCGGGCAGCCTAGGAAATCCAGAAGGAGAGACGCCAAGCAGGGGCCGCCTACATTCCAGGCTTCTGTCCAAGAGGAGTTCCCAAATGTTTTGAGCTGGACTAAGAAGCATGGATTCACACCTCTGTAGTCCAAAACACACTGCAGAAATAAATAACCCAGTCCAGACCACCTTAACTGCCCTGGCTCAGTGCTAGGGCATTCTGGGAACTGTAGTTTTGTGACATTGAGCCTTCTCTGTCAGAGAGCTCTGGTGCCACAATAATCTACAATTCCCAGGATTCCCTAGAACTGAGCAGGGCAGTTAAAGCGGTCTCAAAGTGGGTTATTTCTGCAGTGTATTTTGGTCCTGTGAGGGCTTTTTAGCTTTTATTTCATAATGTCCTCCATTTTAAAAAAAAATTAACGTATATTTTTCATTCATCCTGAAATCGTTATTGAATTGTTATTAATTTGAACATTTCCATATATGCTCATCCCTCCATATTTGTGGCTTTGATATTTGCGGATTGGATTAGTCACGGATTTGATTAATATGTTCTCTCTAGGACTGTCTAGGTCCTCCAGTGAAACTCTATGGTCAACTTTAACTAAAGGTTGCACTGAAAGACCTAGAGATTCCTAGAGAGAACACTTTACTAGGCCTTTGTAGCTACTCCAGTGCCATTCTATGGTCAGTGTATGTTGGACGTTGACCACAGAGTTGCGCTGGAGGACCTAGAGATTCCTAGAGAGGTGTCCTCTCAGGGAAAAACATGGTGTTTTTGTTATTTGCGGATTTCCATATTCACGGGGGTCTTGTGCCCCTGACCCTAGCAAATATGGAGGGACAAGTGTATACATTTCCATTTATAACTGTTTTCACAGTTCATCTTCTGCATAGAATAATCTTACTGCTCTGAAAACAAAGCCCCAATATTCGAATAGTATCATTTTCAAATTGCAGACTTAGGGCACTGGCTTCACTGATTGTAATATGCTCCTCTTCTTCTCCTGTTGCCTTGCCTACTACCTTGCCAATCATCCTTGTCTTTTCTAGTGAGTCATGTCTTTGTTCTCTTACTTTACTCACTTTGGCTTTTAGGCAGAGTTCAGGCTTGCTTTGGCCTAGGACTCATGTATTTGGCTTTTTCATGGTATCTGTAGAACTCTTCCTCATATGCGTTGGTTTTCTTTCTATGAACATTCTTCTCTGTCCAACTTTCGCCACCATACATAGAAACTGGAAATACAATGACATGGACAATCCTAACTTTACTATTCAATGATATATCGTTACACTTCAGGATCTTATTGGGTTCCTTTAAATCTGCGTTTCCAAGTCCTGATTTCTTCACTGCAGTCTCCATTCTGATTAACAAGTGGGCCAAAATATGCAAAATCTTGAATTATTTGAGTGTCCTCCCTATCTATTTTAAAGTTACGTAAACCATTTGTGGTAATTATTTTTGCACTTTCTTCCCCGAATCTCTTCAGTAGTCATTCCATAGAATCATAGAGTTGGAAGAGACCACAAGGGCCATCCAGTCCAGCCCCCTGCAATCCAGGAAATCCAAATCAAAGCATCCCAGATAGATGGCCATCCAGCCTCTCCTTAAAGACCTCCAAGGAAGGAGACTCCACTACACTCTGAGGGAGTGTGTTCCACTGTCAAACAGCCCTTACTGTTAGGAATCTCTTTTCTTGTAACTTGCATCCATTGCTCCGGGTCCTAGTCTCCGGAGCAGCAGAAAACAAGCTTGCTCCCTCCTCAATATGACATCCCTTCAAATATTTAAACACGGCTATCATGTCACCTCTTAATCTTCTCTTCTCCAAGCTAAACATCTCCAGCTCCCTAAGTTGTTCCTCATAGGACATAGTTTCCAGACCCTTCACCATTTTGGTTGCCCTCCTGTTTTCTGCTAATGGTGTCATATGCATATTTGAAATTTTGGGTGTTCATTCCTCCAAGCCACACCAAAGTCATGCTCCATTCCTTAAGGCTGGAGTATGGCTTTGGTGTGACTTCTGGACTCTTAGGACACGTGCATCATTGAAACACCATACCTCCACTGTGACTCGAAGCAGCTTTATTTTGGCTGTCTGTAACAGGCCGATATGTTCAGTATACAAACTTAAACAGGATTATAAAATGAAGCTTTGCCTGATCCCCTTACCAATTGGAAACATTTCTATTTCTCCATATCATATTCAGGCAATGAACTCTTGTCCCGAGTATCGGGACAATCAAATGCTGTGGCAATCCATAGTTTTTCATGATCTACAGAACCAAAAGCTTTGGTACAATGTATAGTGCAGGCTGATTTTCTTATCAAATTCTTTGGAGCATTCCATTACTCAACGTATGTTTGCAACAGAGCATCTTCCTTTTCTGAACCCACCTTGTATATCTGGCATTTTCTACTACATATATGATAAAAGTAATTGTTGTAACATTTTGAGGATCATTTGGCTTGTGTGGGAAATTAATGCAGAGGCCCAGTGGTTACTGCAATCCCCGTTACCCCCTTCCTTAGGGATTGGAATGTATATGGAGCACTTCCAATCTGTGGGCCATTGTTCCATATTTGTTGGATTTTAGTTAGAATTTTAATAGATTCTGTCTCTGTAGCCTGAAACAGCTCTTTTATTATGCCATCTTTTCCTTATGATTTATATCTCCCAAGTGCTTTGAGTGCAGCTTCTATTTTACTTTCTTACTGTGAGTTCATCTTCAAATTATTCTTCCTTGAATGAATCTGTCAGCCTTTCAGCTTTTGTATAGTTCCTCAGTGTATTGTTTTCATTGTCTTTTTTATTTCTTCTTGATCATGCAGTGTGTTTCCCTGATAATCATATAGCGTCCCCACTTTTGCTTTAAATTGCTATTTGATTTCTCAGATCTTGTGGAAGAAATTTCTTGTTCTGTCTTTTTTGTTGTCATCTTCTCTGGGTCTCCATGATTTTTATAGCAGTTCTCTTTGTCTCTGCTCACAAGGCTTTAAACAGCTGCGACCAGGATTCTGATCCTATATCTGCCACCTTTTGCTTCATGTAATTGAAGAGTTTCGTCTGTCATCCAATGAGGCTTTTCTTTACTTTTGGCTACAGATAATATATTTTTGCATTCCTCCCTTATAATGTCCCTGGCTTCAGTCTAGAGTTCTTCTGGGTCCTGGTCAATTAGACTTAATAGTACAAATGTATTTTTTTTATATTGTCTATAAATTCTACATGGATGTTCTTCAGGTTGTGTTTCATCACGATGATTGATTTTGTGTTCCTTAGTTTTACTCAGATGTTTGATATTAGCAGTTTATAGTCTGTGCTGCAATCTGCTTCCGGTCTTGTTTTTGAAGAGACAATGGAGCGTCTCCATCTGCTGTTTCTAATTACTAAATTTATTTGATTTCCTTATAAACCATCAGGTGACATCTGTGTATACAGGTGTTTCTTTGGTCACCTGAAGACTGTGTTTGTGATTAAATGACTGTATTGAGTAATTAACAACATTTTAATTAGTTGCTTTTCTGCTTCATTTCCTGATTGTATGCCAAATTCTCCAGCAATTTTTGGTTTAACTCTTGTTTGCCACTTTTGAGTTCTGATTGCTTATGATTATCAACATGTCTTATTTCAGTATGTGCTCAATTTCCTGCTGGACACAAGCATAGAATCTATGAATTTCTTGTTCTTCAACCTCTAGTTGGAGAATAAACTTAGATTATGGTTATACTGATGGGATTTCCCTGATGTTTTATTCTTATTATTCGGTTAGACTTTGTATTATAATTCATTGACAGCTATTAGTACATCTCTTCTCACTATTAACGTCATCCATGTCTTCTTAGATTTTCATTTCTTGAGTAAAACACTACACAATTATTTGACACAAAATGTCCAGTTCCTGTCTACTTTATCTTGCTCATGCCAAGTATTTATTTATTTATTTAGGTATTTATATCCCGCCCTTCAGCTCTAATAGCTCTCAGGGCGGCTTACAATTATTATTTTTAATCAGACAGTTCCCTGCCCTCAGGCTTACAATCTAAAAGACACGAAACAAAAGGAGAAGGGAATGATGGAGGGAAAGGGGGTGAGGTCTAGTGGTTCTTCTCTCCCTCTGAGGCCTGGACCAAGGCAGATGGATTGGAGGGAGGGCTCTTCAGTATTGCAATGTTTATATGCTCCATTTCTTTTGTTATAATGTCTAACATTCCATGATTCATGCTTCTCACATTCCATGTTCCTGTTATACGTTATGCAGTTTCAAGCATTCCTTCCCTCTAGTCTTTAACTGTACAGTGGATCCTTGTTATACGCTGGGGTTTGGTTCCAAGATCCTGTATATATTTCCATCAGAACTAAAAATTGTATTCCTTCTGTTTTACAAAGATACCAGACTGTGTAATAATAGATAGAGCCTTTATTTTTTCAAACATTTACACCTTGACTTGTACTGGCAGCATTGCTGAAATAATACATTGCACCTGTGTCTTATGCAGGGGATCCATTCCGGACTCCCACCCCCACCCAATCCCCATGTAAGGCAAATTCTGTGTATGCTCGAGCCCCATTGAAAACAATGAGGCTCATGCACGCAGTGTGGCGTGGCACGGGCAGTATTTCCTTTTCCGTCATGCAGCTTTCAGTATAAGCTTGCATACAGGTGCACTGTACTTAATAATAAGAAGCTACTTGGGAAATTAAGTCTTGAAGCAGATGAGGCAAAAGAAGCAGCTTCTGGCCACTTTGGGAGCATGGTATTCAGATTATGCATACCCCTAGAGTGGCCAAAAATCTGCTCTGGGGCTGCCAAAGGAAGCCCGAAGCCATGAGAGAAAGGAGCCAAGAAAAACCACTCCTGCTGGCAATTGGCTCTGGGACCATGCCATCGGCCTGCTTCGAGAGTGGACCGTGCAGTCCCAGGCCAATCACAGCCAGAGCAGTTCTGGCTGCTCCTTCATGGCCATCTGTTTCACCCCTAAGTTATTCTAAATTATTGTCCTTTGTTTCAAGGTGGTTAAAAATCAATATTTTTTTTAATTCATTGGATTTTTTAAAATTTTAAGATGGATACTTTTTAATCTTCTCTATCTTAGGCTTCCTGTGTTGCTGTGTTCAGATTTCTCTGAACATGAGTTGCTTGATTTCTGGCATTCTGGCATTATTTTTTGTGTCCTTTTATTGGGCAGCCAACAGTAATCACAAATAAAATGAAGTTATCCACCTTTGGATATGGCATATTGGCTATAAATGTTATGAGCAGAATTATTTTACTACAGTATTTTACTTTTTAAATTCCATGATTGCATTTCCCATTTCAAATAGTTTACGGTTCTTCCTACACATATGCAACTAAAAGATCTCCTAATTCTCAATGCATAATTGAATCCCATTACTTTTAAGTAGAATTGTATAGACATTGATTTTTAAAGACTTGATGGCTCTTGAGGTCTCTTCCAACTCAATGATTCTGTATTACATATGATTAAGTTAAGTTCCTGCATTAATCTGTACCTTACAGTTAAATGTGGATATAGGTAAAACAGCCAATGTGTAATTTTTTATATTTTCTTCTATATTTTTAAATCTTAATAGAGGATCCTGCTGTTGAAACAGCAGAAGAAGCTACAGAACCAGCCGAGGCAGATATCAATGAACTTTGTAAGGATATGTTTAGCAAAATGGCCATTTACCTGACAGGAGAATTGACTGGTAAGTTAACATTAAGTTTTACACACACAACCTAACCCTGTGCATGTTTTCTCAGAAGTAAATCCCATTGTGTTCTCTGGGACTTTAATTCCAAGTAATTGTTGGAAGTAGTGCAGTCAAAATATCATTATGACTCTTTCCCTCAAACTAGGCCATCTCATAACCAGGTCAGCTGTATGTCTTATGTGCATTTTCCCAATAATATCACTAGGTCACACAAAGCGTGCAGTTTCTCAACATGTTTTATCCCTATTCACTTTTGATGGGCTGCTTCATGTGATGACAACATGGCTAGAAAACTGTCCAATTACATTTTTTTTTTCCTTTGGCATCCACCCAACATGCCTACATGGTAATGAAAGACCTCTGTTAAAGCTAATTTTTAAGACCAGTGGTTCAAATTCCACATTTGAAACATTTGAACTAATAGTCGACATGAAAGAATAATGAGTATTTGGGGGTACTTCACTTAAAGGTAAGATTAAAATTGCGTAATTTTAATATATAAGTAATTACATTTTTAAAAGAAATAACATTTTTGTGTGTTTTCTCCTGCTCTCTTCAAGCCACAAGTGAAGATTACAAGCTGTTGGAAAATATGAACAAGTTGACTAGTTTGAAGTACCTTGAAATGAAAGATATTGCTATAAACATAAGTCGAAATCTAAAAGATTTGAATCAGAAATGTAAGTAGAGAGAGACATTCAAATCAAGATGGTGTTGTAATTCTGAATTGTTTGTACAGTGCATAAGAGGAGTCTTTGAAGGGTTTTGCTAGCACAGGTTTCCTCAACTTAGTGCCCTCTAGATTGATTGCACATCCCAGTGGCATCACCCAACTTGGTGACACCCGGTGCAGGGGGTGGGGCTTCTGGGGGGCAGGACTTCTGGCATGCCTGCCCCAGAGCCTCGTGGTGGCCCGGATGCAGCACTCAAGGCCTTGCAGTGGCTGGACAGGGCACTCAAGGCCTTGCGGCCCAGATGCATTGCCCAAGGCCTCACAGTGGCCAGGACAGGGCACCCAAGGCCCTTGGGGGGTTGGCAGGGGACCGACTGTGTGTCACCCCCTCTTCTGGGGAGTCAACCCCTTCTGGAGTATCACCTGGTGCGGTCCACTCCCCCTGCATCCCCCCTCCCCCCAGTGATGCAACTGGCACATCCTGTCATTTCCAGACTGCATAGGCAATAATGGAAGTTGTAACCTAACACATCTGGAAGGCATCAGTTTTGTGAAGACTGTTCTAGCACCTTTAACAGACAAAGGCAAAAAAGAAGAAAAAAGAAAATGCAATGGGAAAACCACTTTGTTGATGAGATGTATTGTGATTTTTTAAAATGGATGGGAAACCCACTGGTTTCCCAGATGATGTTGGGCTTCCCATGTGTCCTAGCCAGCTTAACTAGAGATAGAAGTGATAAAATTTTGTGTCCAAAAACATCTAGACACAATATGGAGGGCCACAGGTGCTCTTGGACATCTCAGCGGCTTTCAATACCATCAACCATGGTATCCTTCTGGAACGCCTGAGGGAGTTGGGTATTGGGGGCACTGCGCTCCAGTGGTTCCGTTCCTACCTCTCAGGCAGATTCCAGATGGTGCAGTTGGGGGACACTTGCTCCTCTAAGAGAGAACTCACATCTGGTGTCCCTCAGGGAGCTATTTTGTCCCCCACCTTGTTTAACATTTATATGAAACTGCTGGGAGAGATCATCCGGAGACACGGGGCGTGGTGTTATCAGTACGCTGATGACACCCAAATATGTTTCTCTGTGTCCCCAACTGATTCAGTGACTAAGGATGGGGTCTCTCTTCTGACTGCCTGCCTGGAGTCGGTAATGGGCTGGATGAGGGAAAACAAACTCAGTCTGAATCCAGAGAAAACGAAAGTACTTGTGATAGGTTCCCCAGGCCCGAGGAAGGAGATTTACCCACTTGTCCTGAATGGGGTCACCCTTCCCCTGAAGGATGAAGTTTGCAGTTTAGCAGTACTTCTGGACTCGTCTCTACAGTTGACATCTCAAGTGGATGTGACAGTCAGAAGTGCTTGCTATCAACTTCGGTTGATATGCCAACTGTGACCGTACCTGGGCCAAAGGGACCTTGAAACTGTGGTACATGCTCTGGTAACCTCTCCCTTAGATTTCTGTAATGCTTTCTACATGGGGCAACCCTTGTACCAAGCCCGGAAGCTTCAGCTAGTACAGAATATGGCAGCCAGATTGGTCACTGGTGTTTCCAGGTTTGACCATATAACACCTATTCTGAAAGATCTGCACTGGCTGCCTATTCGCTTCCGAGCACAATACAAGGTGTTGGTTATCACCTATAAAGCCCTACATGGCTTGGGCCCGAGTTACTTGAGGGACATCTCCCCATATAATCCGCTCTGCACACTCAGAACAACCGAGAAGAACTTGCTGGAAATCCCACCTTCTAAATATGTTACTACATCCCAGATGGCCTTCTCAGTAGCGGCCTCACAAATCTGGAACAGTCTTCCCGAGGAGCTCCGCCTTATCACCCCCTGGAAACATTTAAAAAGAGGCTTAAAACCTTCCTCTTCTGTCAAGCCTTCCCCTCTGGAAAATGAAGTTGTGTATTTTGATCCCATCGACTCTCTGCCTCACCCTATTGAATGAATGTTGTAGATTTGTATAGTGTATATTGTGTTACTGGTTTTTATCTATTTTTATGATGTGTTTGTAACTGGTTTTAATTCTGTGTAAACCGCTTTGATCTTTTGGAAAAGCGGTATATAAATAACATTTATTATTTATTATTATTATTAGAAGAAAGCTCTTGTCATGTGTGTGGTTTATTGCCTATATGTACATTTCATGTCATTAAGTTGTAGCCTTTATAAATTGGGTACTCCCAAGTGGGTGTCTGTGATTTCCTCCACAATCAGTTCAGAACAAAATACTGCATTTGCATGTCGTCTTCCTCTCTACCTAACATATCTCTTAGCTCAGTAGTATAGTAATAGATTGGTATTGTAGTGTGCAATTCAATCTCTATGTTAGGTAGATTTTTCATATGAATATATTTTCATATGATTCTTGTAAAGGATGCACATAGATCTGTGATTGAGAATCTCATGTTATATTATTTTAAAATAATCATTCAGTGTAGTAGGTCATTGCATGAGAACCACTAGTAGTGATTCAGAATTCTCTTGTTACCTTGGAATTACTGTGGAACTTGTAAAAATATTATATGTGTATAACACAGGATTCATGTACTTTTGTGTCTAACATTTGGTAACTAAATGACATACCATAGGGTACTGGTGTTAGTACCAGAGCCCACACTTGCTTTTGAAAATAAGCATAAGTATTAATTTATTCAGAATGAAAAAATGTTCTTATATTAGTTGTGGTAAAGGGGATCTTTTTGTTAGTTTTATTCTTAAATTTTAATTCTGTAATGAGAAGGAGCCATAACCTTTCATGTTAGTCTTCCAGCTTTAATCTTCAGCATCATAAATTATAAGAATTTCAAGTAAAAGCTGGGAAGCTGAAGTAGCATTGTCCATCAAAGCAAATGATATGGGCCAGTGCTGTAAGCTTATACAATGCAGGCTTATGGGTTCATGTCATTTTTTTAGTGGTTTAAAGGATTTTAAAATACCATATATACTCATGTATAAGTCGACCTCATGTATAAGTCGAGGGCAGTTTTTGAGGCCAAAATCATGGAATTTGATATGACGCGTGGATAAGTCGAGGGCATGTTACAAAAGATCTAAAGGGGGAAACAAAGCACCACTTCCCGCTCTACATCTCCTTCTCTGAACCTCTCTAAAGGGTCACAGTATCAGCATGGGGAAACAAGTCTGGGTGCATACATACCCACACACACACACACACTTCTTTGCATCAACATTTCCAGACTCAAGGCTTGCAGAAAAAAAAGAAGACACCAGCCTTGCCTTTAACCCCAGCATTTCCAGACCCATGGCTTCCAGGTAAAAAAAGGAGGACCCCAGCCTTGCCTTTAACCCCAGCATTTCCAGGCCCATGGCTTGCAGGGGGAAAAAGGAGGACCCCAGCTTTGCTTTTAACCCCAGCATTGCCTTTAACCCCAGCATTTCCAGGCCCATGGCTTGCAGGGGGAAAAAGGAGGACCCCAGCTTTGC
>NC_056524.1:146671528-146723009 GCF_019175285.1 Sceloporus undulatus | reverse complement strand
CTTTAACCCCAGCATTGCCTTTAACCCCAGCATTTCCAGACCCATGGCTTGCAGGGGGGAAAAAGGAGGCCCCCAGGCTTGCCTTTAACCCCAGCATTTCCAGACCCTTGGCTTGCAGAGGAGAAAAGGAGGACCCCAGGCTTGCCTTTAACCCCAGCATTTCCAGACCCATGGTTTGCAAAACGGGGTCCAAGCCTAGGCATGCTCCTTCTCTCTACATCCTTCTCCCTTCCCTCAGTAGCTGCTTGTTAGCTCCAGCTGTGAGGGAGGGCTGAAGGATCACACACACTCGTGGAGAGAGGAGAGGCTGCCGGGGACTCAAATGGGGACTGTTTACTTGGCTACAGAGGAAGGTGGGCACTTTTTTAATGAACTTTATCAGCTGTAGTAATCTATTGACCCTTCCATAAGTCGCTTTGATTTTGGAGTCCATTTTGGGGCATAAATTTCTCGACTTGAGTATATACGGTATGTCATATCTTCTAGACATGTTATTTCACACCTAATGGCCAAGTTTACCATCAGTTAGTCAATAACTAATTGTGTTGTTTTTTTTGCTCTACCCTTTCTTCAAGATGCTGGACTTCAACCATATCTGGAACAAATAAATCTAATTGAAGAGCAGGTAGCAGCTTTGGAACAGGCAGCATACAAGCTGGATGCATATTCAAAGAAACTTGGTAGCTATTTGTAATACTCCTAGAAAATTTTGTTTGGAAATTGTAGAAAGCATTTAAAGCATGCTTCTTTCCACAACAGGTTATCCCCTAATGAATACTGGCAAGCTTTTGACAATTTTCATGTACATATCATAGAGAATCGTGTTGTCACGCCATCCCACTGAAGCTTCCAAAGGAAATACAATGCAGGACTAATATTACAGGATGGTAAATTTGAGTAAATAAAATTAAATAAATAAATAAATACTAGTGCTGCATCTGCCCAGTTAGGTTCAGTGATGTAATAGTATGGCCTACATAAGAGAAATAATACTTATTTTTTTGTATTTTCTACACCACAACCTCACCTCCATTGACATAACACAAGAATTTACATTACTTAGAATATGTGATAGACTTCTTTGTATGTCATCACAACTATCAAAAGTCTTCTTAATATATTTTGGAAGCAATTTAGATCCTTAAGTTTGCAGATAGTAAATATATGTGAACACTGAGTGAATGATGTATATAGTGTTTAACAGAATAATATAATTAAAAGACAGGTCCTAGCCTCAGGAAACTTACAAGTTACATTTTAGTAGAGTTGGATATCACAAAAGGGAGGGAAGACAGAGGCAAGTGTAAGGAGGGGAAAAAAAGCTGTCAAGACGGATCTCTTCCGGCAGGCCTTTCCTGAATAAAATTATCCAGTTACAGAATGATCATGTATTAGCCCTGCACTCTGTCCTCATTATATTTTTATTGTGTTATTAATAGATATTTTAATACCCAATTTTAATTGTATCATGTTTAATCCTGTTTTAAGTGGGGGAACTTGGGACATAATGTTGAATGTGGATATTTTAATGTGTTGTGAGCTGCTTTGATTGTCTCATCACAGAAAAGCAGGATAAAAATAAAAGTTTTATTATTATTATTTAAATATTTTGCTTGCACTAATGGTTCTGTGTTTTGTCTTCTGCAGAAGCAAAATACAAAAAACTGGAGAAACGATGAAAGGACATTATGCAATGAAAGTTTCGTCTAGAACACATGGCTCTTTCTTGCAAGAAATACAATTATGCATCACTGACTTTTTGGATTTTATAGAACTTGCACTAAAATATCCTTGAATAGAGCTATGTGGGAACACCTAAGGGCTGTGGTGGCTTCCCTTGTATAAGGCTGAGATCTTTCTTCTCCTGTAAAATCTATCTTTTCTTTTTCTTTTTATACACTATTTTTCAAGCTCATTTTACAGGAGATGTACTAAGGCCACTGACAGCTGCTTCAGCAATCTGACTCAGTAACTTTCCCCATAACTAATAGTATGCACCTGCTTTTCTAGAGTACATATGATGTATTTTGTGCTTTGCAGAGCCATTAATTTGTGAATATGTCAGCTACCAATGTGTTGTGATAGTCACTAAAATGATATGGCCTAACTATAAATCTGTTTTCTTTTGTTTTGTTTGAGAAATATACAATACTTGGAAAGTAAAATGAGCCTGTTTGTGGCAGAAGGATAGTCTTCAGCTTCATTCGGAGAGGTATCACAACAAAGTCTAGCAGAGACATCTGTCAATCCAGACTACTTTCTCTGTGAGTCATGGTTAGGCAGAATATGCATATAGCTGGCTGATCCTCTGTGTTAGCCCTGGTTCAGCAGTCACTGGGCATGTGGTAAGGATAGATGGTTTTAATCTTGCCACTGTGTGACAGGTTTATTTTAGTAGTGTTTAGATGGACATAACAAAGTTAGAACTTAATGTGCTTTAAAATTTAATTCAGAAACATTAAAGAAAGGCAACTCAAGAGACTGCCAGAATGGAAAATAGTACTGTAAGGCAACTGCTATAGAAACACCGTTCCCACCCACACTTCCATTTTCACATACTAGCTTTACTTGCTTACATGGCTTTCCAAACAGTTTCTTGCTGGCAGGACTTGGAATTCTTACTTTTTTTCTGTGAGGGAAGGGATGATAGACATTTCTGTAACTTCTAGCATCCCACAGCTGATTGTTTTACCATTTCTGTTCAACTTAGTTGAACCATGTTCTCTCAGCCTGAATTATGTTTGGAGATTTGATATCTCTGACCAACATGTATATATAATTTTGCAGTAACATGTACGTGAAAATACTTGAGACAGTTCTGAGTAGTTTAGAAAATAGTACCCAAGCATTGTTTCTCTGCACCAGGTACAGTTTTTAATATGGACCCCTTGACCAATGCCTGGTACATTTTGAAAAACTGGCAAACCCTCTGTTTTGAAAAACTCAACTCCTTTAGTTCATAAATGATTGGTGGGTGCCATCTAGTTCCCTTTAGCTCTCACTGTGATTGCCTGATTTGTAATTGCAGCCAGACATGGCACTATGGCATATATGTGTATTAACTATGCAGAAATTTATTGACAAATGCATTGATATTGGGATCTATGTTTAGTTTTTTTTACAGCCTGTTTACTTGTATATGTTCCATGCCCTACCAATTTGGTAATCAAGTGGGCATCAGTGTTCCTTATACAAATCTTGTCGCTGCTGCAACATTTGTTGGCTCCCATTACTTTTAGAGGCCTTGCAAATATCTCTTTGAATTGTAAGCAGAACTTCCCAGCCGTTCTTGTGTACGCAGAGACCCAACATGAATGTGAGACCACATTATTTCAGATTTATGCTTTCAATATTTGTTTATCTCAATCCAAATTCTGTGGTTAGAGGCACATAAAGGATATCTGTTGAGCACATCAACATTCATCATTATCAGTATTTGTGCCTGGTGTATCCTGTGTAAAGTTGGCTGACAATTATCCTTGTCTTTGAAGAGGATATCCATAATAATAATAATAAAATTTTTATTTATATACCGCCATTCCAAGGATCACAGCGGTGCACAGCAAGAGATAAAAACAGTTAATGCTATCAAAACAATGTGTCTGCGATAGAATCTGCTTACCCTATGCAGTAAATGTGATGGAAAGTTATGGTTAACAAATATCCTAAGTTTGATGGGGTCTGCTAGCAAAAAGACCAAACTACACAAATTTTAATTATGTGAATCTTATCCGGGATACATGAGGGTATACTATAAATGATTTACAAACTTCTGTAAGACTTCCACCTGCAATGTGTACTTCAAAGTGACTTTATTTGTTCTATCCTGTTACTAAGTTGCTACACTAACAATCTTTTAATTTTGCATATCTGGACTATGGAGAAGAACATGAGCTGAGAGGATGAGCTGAATAAGTATCTTTTAACTTGCTCAGGTTGTGTGATGCAGAATTAGATCATTGTTCTATCTAACTCAGTGGCACCCAAACTTTGGTCCTCCAGATGTTTTGAACTTCAGTTCCTAAAAGACCCAGCCATCTTGGCCAATAGGAATTCTGGGAGCTGCAGTCCAAAATGTCTGGAGGACCAAAGTTTGGGAACCACTGGTCTAGTTCAGTATCTGCACTGGGCCTAGACAACTGTGAAATCGTATGAACATCAGCTTCCATGATCCTCTGCTATTGCCTGTGCTGGATAGAGTTTGTGGGAGAAGTTGAAGAAAATCTGCTGGGCTACAGTTGCCCAGCCATGTCCTAAGAAATTCTCCTCAGCTAAGCAGAAGACATCGAATAGAAGACATGTCTTTCTATTAGTGTTTGAGAAGAGTCTTCCTTACCCTTGTATGGGATTGATGCATGGGATTGAAACTAGGACATTTTGTGTACAAAGTGTGTGTTCTGCAAGTGAGTTTCAGACTCCTCTTAAACCTGGAGGGCTGAAATTATGTCTGATACTCTCTACCTCAATCTAGCATGTCATATTCACATTTCTGCATTACCATTTTTCAACAAGTGTTCAATTTAGCATATAGTATATAGCAAGAATTCCAGCTGTATGGTGATTTCATATATTTAAGTGAAATAATGCACAAGAATTTTTAATAAAACTTTCTCTTACAAGCCAAACTTTGCTGTCTTTAATATTGCCAATAAGTACAAAGATACAAACTTTTATATGAAGAGAAAGGGCATAAATGCTTAACAAAGTAATTTTTAAATGAAAACAAAATCATTTTTAAATGGTAGCAACTAAAATATATCCTGGCAACCAAAGAATGTACATTTGCACACAGATTTCACCTGGATGTATAACCAATGGCACCTGTAACCTGGGCCATTGGTTATACATTGAACAATGCCTTTCTAGGGCATAAATTAGGTTAAATCTCCTCCTAGTGGAAGCTACTGTTGACAGTTTTAAATGACAGTGATGCGGTATAGATCGCCCAGAAAGGGTGGTCTGCCGGCGCCTACTTCCTCGCTGGCAGGAAGCCTCAGCGGACAAACCGTGCAGCTTCCCGCTGGTGGAAAAATAACCCACAAAAAGTGGGTTCTTTCTATGCTGTGGCTGCGGCGTAACCAGTGCACCACTGGTTATGCAAGCACCAAGCAGCACCATGTGGGCGCCACACGGTGCTTGTGCAAGAATGGTGGCATCCATGTAAACAGGGCACCGCCATTGTTATGCCCTCGTCATGTGCGAGGGTTGCAAGGCGTGTGGGCACTCCGCCCCCAGGCAACCCTACCACGTAAGGCCGGTATGTACCAGGCCATTGAAAATCCCATTCATTGGCCTATGTTACTAATTTAAGAGCCCATACAGACAGGCCGAAATAAAGCTGCTTCAGGTCACTTTGGAGTTATGCTATTTAAATGATACATGTGTCCTAAGAGGCCAGAAGCTGCACCAAAACCACGCTCCAATCCTAAGGACTGCAGTTCTATATTTGTGTAGTTCTCTGAAAGCAAACAAAGCAAGCAAAGCTACTCTCCTGTCTATAAAAAGAATAGAAGAACTATGTTGGCTCAGGTTAAAGGCCCATCTACTCCAGTATCCTGTTCTTGCAGTGGCCAAAGAATTGCCTATTGGAAGCCAAAACTAATAGCACCCATTCACATTCTCCAGCAGCTCATACACAGATGTATCCTATGCCTGGTACAGAAAGTGAAAGATGTTTGAATGTTTATATTTTCTCTTAGATCTAAAGATTTGAGCATGGGGTACAGATAAGAAAATAACATTTTAAAATTAAATCAATTTTAAAAGTTTAAGCAATTCATCATGATAACATAATATACAGATGATATTCACAATCCCAAAGGTAAGAACCAAACTGGGCCCTCAAAAGCATCCATACTTTTTCCAGCACTGTAACAACATTTTACAAGTGCAGTAATGACCTGCTACCTTATATCTTTAGATCTGGGAGAGGATATAAATCTTTAGGGGTATGTGCGTGTGGAGGGACACTCTTGAAGTGCAAAAAAATAAGGGTGCAACAATGGCTCCTCATAGCCATCATACACAAAGCACCAGAACAGGAAAAAGGTGATCTGCTGGAAGGAATGTTAGCTGGCCAGTAGACACAACCTGCCTCAAGGCAAGCCTCTCCCCTCCTCTTGGAATTTCCTTGAGTAAGGCAGAATAGCTGTAGGAGTTCCAGCACTGGACTAGACTCCGGAAACCAGGATTTGAATCCCCACTCAGCTGGATGACCTTTGCCAATTCACATTCTCTGCCTCAGAAGAAGGCAAAAGCAAGCCCCCTCTGGACAAATCTTGCCAAGAAAACCCTGTGAGAGGGTCACCTTAAGTCAGAAGCTATTTGAAGGCATACAACACAAAACAGAATAGGGAAGGTGCTAGGGGGTCAGGCAACAGTAGGCGCTACTTCCTTTCCTCCCAAAGAAATAAACCAATCCTCCCCAAAGAAATAATTTGTTGCAGCAGAAGGTAAAAAGAATCTAGCAGTCCTTTTAAAACTAGCTGTCTTATATTTATCATGAGCTCTTGGGGATATCAATCTACTTCCTTGGATGCCATGCCTCAACAAGTCATTTGTTATCTTAGAATGTTCATGCTAAAATGTAAATCACTCTTAAAGGGGCTGTAGATTCCCTTTATCACTCCCTTTTTCCTTTTCATTTGTCCTCAAATGTGAGTTATAATTTCCCTCCTTCAGTATCTTTTCTTCCCTACAGAATGGTGAATCCAGTGGAGATTTAAAGCAGGAATTAAAGGCTCCCTAGGAAATGATTGGCCAGATTAAATACAGATTCTATGCATTGTACCCAGCACCTGTTAGGACCATTCACTGGCCTATATTCTAAGATTTCCTTTATTTCCTTTATTTTTAAAGTAAGTCCTAGCCCATCTGGAAGCAGAGATAGACTTCAGGAAAAAGGAGCCCTCTGGGAGAAGGAAGGGGGGGGGGGCTTCCTTTTGTTATTCAAAATGAACTAAGTTAAAGTAAATTGTACCAGCCTAAAGACAACTGAACTAGCCAAAAAGCCAGTTCAGCCAGCACAAAAGGCTTTTGGCTATTCTTATCCTCCTGCAGCCGGCACACCTTTGAGTTAATATAGTACCAATCCATTCCATATGCCAATGTAAGGAAAGCAAGGAAACAAAACAGCATCTATGAGTTGGACAGGAGTGTAGAACTGGAAACATTTATTTTAAAAAGTGGAAATAAAATATGGGAGGATGGTATTAAAGGGGAAACAGGTCTGCCACATTAGATAGTTACTTGCTTTGAATGCCTTTATGTGTGTGTGTGTGTGTGTGTGTGTGTGTGTGCGTGCCCTTACTGAAGAGAAAATAGACTTTTTAGGAACTTAGTTGTGTTAGCCTTTTGCAAGAAAAATGACAAAAGAATCTTGTGGTAGTTTAAAGATTAACACATTTTATTTTACATTATCTTTATTTATGGTATTGTACCCAACACTACTAGTAGTTGATGTGGGAGTAGAGGTACTATGGCCACCAGATTCACCAGCCACAGAAGAGAGATGCCAGAAGCACAAAACATTCCATAGAAACTAACCTTTTGTATCTGTTCCACACAAAACATCCAGAAAATGGCCAGGGATGCCAACTTTTCAGGAAGACAAGGACATTAATTATAGCAGATGCAGCAGAGTGATGCAAGGATCACAGACATTGTTCAGGAATCACTTCTTACTACCCATTGCAGGAAAAAATCTGTGTTTTGGGAAATAGCTCACAGCAGTAAGATTTTGGACAGCCATGCTTACCAAATTCACCAGTTATAGAAAAATAAAAGAGTGATGCAACAGGCCAGAAAAAAAATCATAATAGGCATTAGAGCAAAATCTCTATTCTAGAACATGGCCAAAAATACCAACTTTCTAGGAAACCATGTGTGAATGGGCACAAGGAGAAGTCCTGTGGGACCTCTGTGGCTGTTTGCATCACACCCATTTAAAGTTGTGTGTGCCTGTGAACTGGTAGGGTTTCCAGTTGGTAGGTCCCATCCTTTACAGAATACATATGTTGTATATAAATTAAACTGATAAGGTAACAAAATGCAAAGTTTCCCAAAATTACAAATAAACTACATAATTAGAAGCAGAAGATAACAAGGCTCTATTCTTTCCGCAAAAGTAAGACCAGAATTAAACTGTGGCACAGATCATAATGTCAAAAATTCCAGTAAAGATAATAATGCCAAAGAAGAACACCAAATCAATTGCCTGATGCAAATACAACCTGAAGAACATCCCTGTAAAATGTAAAGACCATGAACAGACAATTAAGAACAGACAAGAAAAAAAAAGGAAAAAGATGGCAGGAATAGGGACAGAATCCTGAATGCAACTTTTCAGCAACTGGTGTGCAGAGACAAAGAGAACTACTGTCAGACCTTTGTATCCATGGGGGATCCATTCTGGACCCCCTAACATGAGGACAAAATAACATGGGACCTCAAGTCTTATTGTTCCTAATGGTGGCATGATGCGGCTGCTACTGCGGCCATGTGCACATGACACTCTTGGGGACAATAGGGTTTGCTTTCCACAAGTCTTTATATCTGTGGACAGCAAGCCCCTAGATAGCGAGGCCCCACTGTACTATACTAACCCATGCAACATAATAGAAAATGACGATAAAAAAGATAAAGTACCTTGTCTGAAGGATCTGAGAAATAAAAAGGGAAATTTAAACCAAGAGTGACTAGCAGGAATCATACTACATGGTTAAGACGAATTAAAAAGATTATGGAAACAATAAATTGAAGAACTCTATATAAGAAGTGAATTGATGACAGATTACTAAACCATTTGAAGATGAATCCACTTTCCCTTTAAGAAAGTGAAGTGTAAGCTGCACTATATTTGTGTGGACTGCTATCTTGTGTGTGTAATTGCATTTTGCTAAATAAAACCTTCTTATTTCACCCAAAACCTGGAGTCCGCCCAGTGAGTACAGAAGGTCATCCAAGCCTTTCGGAAAGCTGATTTCCCCAACTTTCAAAGTATCACTGACAGCTGGTGGGGACCCCCAGTCCACCAACCTGTTCTTTGGGTAACAGATATGATATCCATCTTTAAATATCTGAAATGATGTCATATCGGAGCAAGCTTGTTTCTTCAGAGACTAGAACACAAACCCACGAATTCAAATTACAAGAAGAGAGAGTCCACTGTAATATTAGGAAGAACTTTACTGTAAAAGCTCTCTGACAGTGAAGCTGAGGGGCTGTTCAGACTACCTTTTAACCCAAATCCAAAACTGGATTAAAAGGGGGAAGTTCCCAATGGCGCCGGTTTTTACACATCAGGACTGGAGTTTTGCACACCAGATCTGGGGCAAATCCCCCTCTAAGTGGTTTTTCTGAAAGTAGAAGAGACAAGATGAGAACTTGTGCATCCATTTCTTTCAGCTTCCTGCCAAGAGTCTCGTAATCCTTTCTGATGTTCTGAAGGCTGTGTCTTGCAGTATCATTGGTTCCCACATGGACCAAAAGGAAGGGGTGTAGTTCATTAAGCTTGACCAGTCTTATCAGCCTGTCTTTGCTCCAGAGAAACAACACACCTCACGAGACATCTTGTCAGGCCTACAAATCACTGCTTCTGTACCCCTCAGCAAGGAGTTACCCCACTATGACCACACACCTGCTGTGAGGCTTAGCAGCGATTGTTCCCTCTGGTGGAACTCTTAGACTCCCCTGCTCTGTCCCTGAAGTCTGTCCATGCTGCTCTTCCTCATCCTCCTTGATAAGGGAAAAAGCTTCAAATCAATTCTCTAGCTGCAAGCTCCCAGGACAATCCCTTGTTGGCCTAGTTCTCTGTGTGACATTCCTCCAGCTGTCTGCTTTCTGTGTATGTGAAGTGACTTCCTCCGCCCCAGCAACTTCCTCTGTGTGGTCCCCAACCAAGACCATTTGCTCCGTTCTGCCCTGGAAATCCTCTTGCACCCTAATATGCTGAAATGTAGCTACTCTGGACTCCAGCTGCTGGACTTTCTCCTTCAAGAGTGCTACCAACTTGCACTTGGTGCATGTGAAGTTCCTCACATCTGTAGGCAAGAAGGCAAATATCCCACAAGTGTTGCAGGTGACTGCCTCAGTTCTGTCAGTGTCCATGCTGAGAAGTCTTAAGTACAGTGGTACCCCGGGATACGAATTACCCAGGTTACGAATTTTTCGGGTTACGAAAAAATCCCATAGGGATTTATTGTTTCGGCTTACGAAGGTTTCTTCGGGTTACGAAAAAACCTCGGCGCTATTTTCCGCCACCGGAGGGCAGCAGAGAGCTATTTTTCCATTAGCGCCTATGGCAATTCGGCTTACGAAGGTTTTTCGGGTTACGAAATTAGCCGCGGAACGAATTAATTTCGTAACCCGAGGTACCACTGTAATTATTGAAACAGGACTGTGGGCTTTCTCCTCAAAAAATCCTCCAGTAAACAGCAACGTTAAGGCCCCTGATGACCTGGCATTTTCACCAATCTCTGGCAGTGAGTTCAAGCAACTCAGCCTCTGCTGTAGTTCTCCTTGGATGAAAAAGGTGCGCTGCTCTGGGAGGAGTTATATAGAGATAGTCTGCTAGCCCCGCTCTGCTAGATGTGACTCACAGAAGCTCCACCCCCTCAGCAACAAGCACACTCTCCTAAGTATTTAAAAAAATCAAACACTCACCACTCAAAATGACTGCCCAGCTACTTCTCCTCTCTGTGGCAGGAACTGCTCTGGAAAGGCTCTGGGAGAAGCTATATAGAGCTAGTTTGCTAGCTCTGCTCCCTAGTGACTCACAGATGTGACTCATAGAAGCTCTACCCCCTCAGCAACAAGCACACTCTCCACTCAAAATGGCCACCCAGCTATTTCTCTCTTTCTCCTCTCTCTGGCAGGAACTTTCTCCATCTCTCAGGAGTGCTTTAATCGTACATTCTTGCATGGCAGGGGCTTGATTTAGATAGCCCTTGTAGTTCTTTCCAACTTTATGATTTTATTTATTTATGGGTTTGCAGAAACGGCATAGCTTCTTTTTTTAGCAGAGCTTGTTCCTCTATATTTTTTACTATTTTATTTTTAATAACTTTCTCCCAGAACAGACATCAAACAAATGTCTAATTTCCTTTCTCAGATGAATATTAGCTGGACCTTGTATTTTGTTTATTTTGAATTTGTCAGCAAGATCTATAACGGGGTAGGCAATCTTTTTGAGCCGGGGGCCGGGTTGCTGTCCCTCAGACAACTGGGGGGCCGAAGCCAAAAAATAAATAATCAAATAATTTTTTTAAAAATTAAATATATAAATAAACCAGGACAAATGTAGGACAAAATTTTCAACTGGAAGACACTTTTTTAAAAAAATGGAGGACACGTGAAAAAATTTGCTGATTTTTTTTAAAAATGTTAATATAAATGCATGTTTCTGAGGCTTCTATAGACAATTGCCCCCCAAAGGCCCCAGTGGCAATCGGCAGCAGGACCGGGCTGGGGCCGGTCCCAAGGCCTCGCCGGGCCGCATCCGGCCCACGGGCCGCAGGTTGCCTACCCCTGATCTATAACCTCATCCCTTCTCATGACTATCAGTTCCTCAGACTCCTTTCCTGAAAATAATACCTCAGTGTCTAACCTACATCTTCTGAAGATAAAAATAAAATAAAATAGTAAATGTTGCTCCTCTTCAGCTGTCCCTGGTACATGCATTTTCCACTTTAGCCCATGTTTTACAATATCATCCCCATTTGGACAATTCAAGTATCTTCATCAACATCCCCTAGGGTCAATGCAAGCTAGATGTTTCTAATCTGCTCTTGACTTTCCTCCAGGGTTCAGTCTAAAAGCTACTGTGCCCCCTTTTTGTAGATTAATCACAGGCTTCTTTCTGGAGCCCATCGCTCTTGTACAGCCTTGGCTTTCTCTAAAATGTTCCATCATCTAAATCCCTCCTCTCTACACACCAGCACATCCATCACTAAGATACCTTAGCTTCATCTTTCTACTAGCCCTGTGCATGTAACATGCCACATTTCAAAGTAAATGACCTTGGAGGAATGGCTTTCAGCATTCTAGTTAGCAACTAAATTTGGTTTCTAGAACCTCAGAGCTACATTTCTTTGCTTCAACCACTGACTATAACCACTTTGCCAAGATTCTAGATTATATGTGATGCTGGTAGTCTTTACATGAGGCAGCCAATTCACCATGCAAAAAAGTCAATTGCCTGTCTCTTTAACAATTGATCTACCAATGCCACAAGCTGTTCTGGAGTCACCATTAGTTCACCAGCAAAAACATCAGTTCCTTCTTTCTTCTGACTGATTATGCCCTTTTTCCATGAGAGCCTCATCTCTGTTATTGTAGAGGATCTGCCAATCTGAGAATGGGGCATCAAGTTCACATGTCTGAAGCTCTCAGCCACCCATCTGGCTTAGCTAGTCAGACATTTTGGTTTCAAAGCAATTAATTTGTTTCCTGAGGACCATGAACTTGCTGACATTACAGATACCCACAACATCTGTTGTATCATAGAATAGAATCATAGAATCATAGAGTCCATTCCCCTGCCATGCAGGAACTCTCAATCATAGCATCCCCGACAGACGGCAATCCAGCCACTGTTTAAAGACCTCCAAAGAAGGAGACTCCACCACTTTCTGAGGGAGTGTGTGCCACTGTCGAACAGCTCTTACTGTCGGCACGTTCCTCCTAATGTTGAGGTGGAATCTTTTTTCCTGCGGTTTGCATTCGTTGTTCCGTGTCCTATTCTCTACAGCAGCTGAAAACAAGCTTGCTCCATCATCAATATGACACCCCTTCAAATACCTTAACAGGGCTATCATATCACCTCTTAACCTTCTCTTCCCTAGGCTAAACATACCCACCTCCCTAAGTCTTTCCTGATAGGGCATGGTTTCTAAACCCTTCACCATTTTAGTGGTTCTCCTTTGGACACACTCCAGCTTCTCAACATCCTTTTTGAATTGTGGTGCCCAGAACTGGACACAGTATTCCAGGTGAGGCCTGACCAAAGCAAAATAGGATGGCACTATTACTTCCCTTGTAGAGGATACTAAAACATGGGAAACATTGCATTGATAGCCTATAGAAAGCAGGAGATGTAGTTAAAGGAAGTTTAAAACATAAAAAGCTAGAGGCATAGCTGAAATGGGATATGGCCCTCCAGTGTCCTATGGGCAGCCAATATGTACCCCAACCTGTAGACCTCTGCTTTAAAGCAACAGCCCTTCTCTCCTCCTCCCTAATGTAGTTGTGGCTTTCAGACATTTGGCATTCAACACTTGGAAGCCTAGCCGGCAGGGCCAATGGTAAAAATTGTGGGAGTTGTAGTCTACAACAGATAGAGGACAAAATGTTCCATCTCTGCACAAGTAAAATTCTTTTCACCATCTTTATTTTGGAACAATTGTCAATTTATTGCTGCAAAAAAAATTCAGAGTGAAGGTAGAAAGAAGCCACTTCAGTTACTCCTAAAAATGAATAGTGAGTCCTAAAATATTAACGATGGCCCCTCGGCTATATTGCTTAAAATGATTGTCCTGAGAAAGCATTTGTGCATCTGATGAAGTGCAAAGGAGAATGATAAACTTGTTATAATGGTTCTTTTTCTTAATTTTTGATACAACTAGTACAATCTGCCCTCCTGCAACAGTTTTAAAAGTTGCTTAAGAAAGTAATGACTATTTACAGGTATAGTTATAGAGTAGATATGAGTGAAGGGGGGATTGTATCTTTTTACCAGATCATGTGCAATATTATAATTATTCCTTGCAGGTTTAGCACCGTAGTCTTCATACATCAAACATCATCCTCTCTGAAACAAAAACACACAATAAAGCAAGATAATTAGTAAAGATATTTAGCTAGCATAATCAGAGTGAACTGAATTTTTTGACTATTTGTTCATTTTTTAAAAAAATAGCAGGAGGGGCATATGATAATTAGACTTTGGGGAGTGAGGAGGACAGTATTTTTCATGGACAAAGACATTTTTAAAATCTTTTTGTCCACTGGAGGGGTGCCGCCTAACATGGAATGCATAGGTTTATACTCCCTTGTAACAATTTGGTCTTTTGTATAATGATAGAGCTCTAAACCAGTAAACATTTGGATTGAATGCCTCTCAAGTTATTCTCCATGAATCATTGCAGATATACGGGGGCTATACACACAGAAACACTTACACACAAGGCACACCCCCATAAAACAAGATGGTGGCACCACTGGCAAGCAGGAACTGGCATTTTATAAATGGAAGGATCAACCCCCTTTTTAAAAAAAACCCTGACATCCTCAGCGGAGAAATTGCAGCTTCACTGTATTTTAATAAATTTAAAGAGCTGTACAACATGAGAAATTATTTGGGTACATTTCAGTCATATTTATCACTGAAGAAGCTGGTGTATTCTGAATTATATAAGCAGAGACTATGCTTCAAGACAAAGATGAGAAGCAATCAAAACCATAATTTCAAGAAACATTGCATCTGTTTATTTGATCACCTACTGCTTTTGCTCACAGCACCAATTTTTATCACCTCCAGCTTCATATTTGTTCCAGCTGTCCAAACAATAACAGATTGTCTAGTCTAATCCAATTTTTCCAGCTGTGGAAGTTACCCTGAGGACTAATAAAGGTAATTTTCCAAAGGGGTAGAACTGGTTGTCTATCAAAACAAAAATAACAGAGTCCTGTGACACTTTAAAGACTAATAAAATTAACATTTTTATGGAATGTAACAAGGTTCATTAGATGCTGTATATACATAGCAAGATTTTAGTAGCATTAGCTGCAGTTCTGAGTATGGCTCCCAGTTAATTGTCCCCTTCAGTAATCTTTTGCATTTAATTTTCCTCTGATTTCATTGTCTACAACCATGGGCACAGCCTAACCATATATACCCGAAATTCTGAACAACATACCATGCATGTGAGGAAGTGTCTTATAGTTCATGAAAGATTGTGTTCATCTTTGAAGGTTTCACAGAATTGTTTGCTGATAAAGATCTTTGCTCCTGAAATCATATTTTCTCTGAGTCTCAAGTTAAAGTGTTATTGTTGTTAAATGCCTTCAAGTCAACCCTGACACATGGATGAGACCTCTGGCATCTCTAGAGGCAATTTTGCCAGGACTCACTCCAAAGCTGTTTTAGGCACAGGTGGGATGTCAGCTTCCATTTGTGTTTATTTTATTTTATGTATTTGAGAGCCAGCAAGGTGTAGTGGTTTCAATATTGGACTAGGATTCTGGGAGACTAGGGTTCAAATATCCACTCAGCCACAGAAACCCACTGGGTGACCTTGGGCAGGTCCCATGTTCTCAGCCTAAAAGCGAGGCCATGTTAACCTCTTCCAAACAAATGTTAAGAAACCCCCATGATAGCTTCTTTTATGAGTGATGAATGCCTGAAAGCCGCACAACAACATTGGTTTTTATAGCAGGTGTGGATGACAGCATTCAGCACCACTCACAACACCTCCTTTCACCTTTATCAGGCTGTTTGGATGCTGGGGTTCCCCCCTCCAAGTCAAGTGATTGCCTAGTTGTGATGGGAAGTGATCAGGTGTGCTCCAACAGGCAACTGCAGGAAGATAAATTCATTCTCCTGGAGATCCTTGAGAAATCCAGGAGGTTGACATCTTGCTGTGCCAGGTGCTGAAGCACAGCTAGATGGTGACTAGCCATCCCCCCAGCCTCCAAAAGGCTGAGGGAAGAGCCCTAATACCAGTTAATGGTGTTTCAACAGAGCATCTAGCATCCTAGCCATTGTTACTAATCTTTCTTCCCAGAACACTGGAGCCATTCACCCATCACAGGTTTGGAAGAGTGGCTGGAGATACTCAGCTGACACTGTTCCATTTAGAAAAAAAATTAGCCTGCGAGATTATCAGACATACCAGTGAAATGAAACTGCATTCCATATTTCTATTCCTTTCTCACTATTCTGTTTACTATATGATTCCTAGAGAATCTGTGATAAAAACAACAACAAAATATGTGAGCACTTCTTATCAGCTCAGAGGCACACTCTCTTAAAAAGTTGTTTTGTATCAGAGATGGAAAGTAGTTTCCATATCTCCAAAACACTGGTCCCAGCAGTCCAAGAAATGTGACTCCAGGGGGCTGTGAAAATATCTATTTCATCATGAGTCCTTCAAACTAAAGGGTGGTCAAAAGGCAGCAACCCACCTGTGCTTGATTTTTTCGCTGATTCCTCCTATTTCTGGAATAACAGAGAGGTCAGATATATTTCCATTCTGAATGAGTAGGCTGTGAGCCCTGCTCCACCCAGGAAAATAATTCTTCATTTCTTGGTATGAGTTGAGCAAAACACTGGCAGCACCACAGGAGCAATGCTGTATGAAATACTCCTACATCAGGTGAAAAAGGAGATATGCTTATGTCAAATGTGCAGCTTGTAAGATATAACTGACGCTGCAGGCTATCACAAACAAATTGCTGGAATTCCATGACAAAGCTGGCCAGATTCATTTTCAAGACCCACTATAGGGTCTGCATAGTGTTATATAGAGGAAAGAACCATCCTTGAACTTGGAGACATCTGTAGATATTAATTTTTTCAGTGGCATTTCTACAACCATAATTTTAAACAGTATTATCTTGAAAAGCTATAGATACTCCCTGGAATCTGAATATTGTCCTATAGCTCAGTTTTTGTGGAAAACCTTTTAGAATTACATGGTTAAGAAATCATTAATATTCTGGGTTGTGTTTTTTTTTCCATTTCAAACAGATTTCTGACTGATTTGTATTTGCTACATATATTGTTTTCTTTTCCCCAGACAAATTAACAGTAAAAATATTTGAACTGCAAGCACTGACAAGGCAAAATGTTTGGTTTGAGAACTACATATTGGTTGTGAAATAACTTCTAGAAGACCCAGTAACACCTTTTGGTCTGCATACTTGTTCTGCCAAAAACATGATTATACAATAAAGGAAAATGGAAGAAAGAGTGCCTCTCCAGCAGAATTAAGCAAAACTAATGAAGAAGAGATAAAAGCCTTTTGTAGATAATATGTTTTACAATAACAAATTCTTCTTTGTTATTTTTCCAACCCCAGTCCCCCTCCCCCTAGACATCAAAGCATATTGGGCTTATTCATGGTTTCTTGGAATTTTTCAGTCTTTGGAAATATGTGCTTGGTTCTTTCTGTACTGTAATTAATATTCACAACTAGGTGAAATATGTATAAATACATTTATACTAGGAACACTTTGTACAGGTACAGAATTTTGTTGTACAGTCAGCCCTCCACATTTGATTATTCACGCATTATATGCTGCCATCTCTGCTTCTTTCCTAATGCCATTTTTAATAGGGTTTGCATGCCTCACAAGATCTGAACATGTGTCAAGGCTTATAAGCCCCTATTAAAAATGGTGTAAGGTAACAGTAAAGGTGGCAGCAAGCCCCACCAGCTTGCACACTTCTGCCCTACAAAGGAACTGTGATGTTCCAAAGGCATCCACAGTGGGTTGAATCAGCAGATCATACTTTTTGTGTGTGTGAAATATGTCTCTGAAGGGCCTAGAGTTATTTGCGTTTTTTCCACTTTTGTAGGGGTCCTGTGCCCGTAACCCCAGTGAATGAGGAGGGCTTGACTGTACATTTGAACTAGGGAAGAGTTTGAGGAAATCAAGTTTAATTAATAATACGTCCAAACATTATGAGCTGACCAAATTAATATCCCACATCAAGTAATTGTGAAGATTAACCTGCAAAATGATTTATGTGCTCTGAAGAACAACCATAAACAGTACTATGCCATTTGAAAGCTTGTAAGAATTGTGAGTAATGTGAGGTCTTTGTGGGAAGCACAGATGGAAATAACTGGATCAGCAGATTTTGAAGCTCAGTATGGGGAAGAAGAAGACTTGAGGGACAAAGAAAGAGTGGGCTCAGAAAAAAGCAATATAGATCATTTCATAGATGACTAGAAACACAACACTAAGAAACTAGATAAGAACACAATTTCTAGTCATTTAGCAGCTGCGTGAATTCAAAAAAGGCATAACAGAGGAAGGAAATGACAGTTGGGTGGCAACTAAAAGGCTGGATTCTTTTCCCAACTTCAACATTGTCCTGCTTTATGACCTTGACAGAGTCATATCATTTTGTTTGTGCAAGCTAAAATATGGGGCCTGTCTCACAGGGGATCTTTCCTGTTTTCTGATTCTATAAAACATGTCAGTTCAAATGAAAAATTAAACTGGTGTTTTAAAAACAGAACATCCTGTATAATGTCCCTATGTTTATTAAGATTTCTCCACAGACCCAAATCACAGTCTTTTGCCAAGATTCATAAGATGGTTGAAATTGATGGGGAATTTTGGAACAGCTCCCATAATTAACACACTTTTGTTTGTGTATTTGCTCATAAGTGAGTCCACAAATGAATCCAAATTCCTGCACCATTGCAACTTTTTTTTTCTGAAGGGGTAGTCATCTATCAAGTAGTTTAAGCATGGAAAATTAATTCCATCCTCCCCTACAACCAAGGCAACTATTCCAAGAAATGTCAGAAATGATCCTGAGATATAGCAAGACTGAGGAAGGGGAAACTCCATCATCCCAAGTGGATGTTTATTCATCTTGCTGGCCAAGGAATGCAACTGAGACAGACTGCTCTTCTGGAAGAAAGACAGAGGAAACAAAATTGAGTAAATTTCTTGGGAGAAACTTCCCACCCCTCCACTATAATGGGCTCTTGATATACACTAGAATTTGGTTCCAGTACATCCTGTGCATACCAAAATCCGTGGATGCTCAAGTCCCATTATATACACAGGCATAGTAAAATTGTTGTTCACTATCCTTTAATCATCTTAGACTCATGGCAACCCTTTGTATGAAACCCCTTGTCCTCATCTTCTCTTCTCAGGTCCTGCAGGCCCAAGCCTATGTCAACCATGATCAAGTCAAACCTTTTGGCACATGGTATTCCTCTCTATCTACTACCTTCCACCTTTCCTAGCAGTAGAGAACCATTATAATTCTTCATATTCAGTTCTGACAGCATACTCTTGTTATGAGTACAAGTTACGCATCAGGACAATCACATGTAGTGGCATCTCCATTTCTTTGAGAACATTCCATAGCTTTTTGTGGTGTATGCAATCAAAGGTGTTGCTGTAGTCAATAAAACATATGTAAATCTTCTTTTTGAATTATCTGGTGCACTCCATTATCTACTGTATGTTTGCAGTTTGATCCCAAGTGCCTCTTCCTTTCCTCTGGGATTTCTCACTCCATGAGCCCATTCCCACTATGGTTTAAACCGGATCATGTCGAATCCAGTTTAAACCACTATGGTTCCCACATGAGAATCGATTCCTAAGTGGGGGCCAGGGGCTTCTCTCATTTAATCTGTGTCAAAAAGGAGCTGGGTTTCCCAGCTCCTTTTTGGGCAAAATCATTTTATTTTACAATAAATCGATTCAGTCCAGTGGGAACACAGGGCTGATTTGAATCCGCCCTGGCAGCCCCTCTCTGACCCGGCCATGCCTCCCACCCATATCTCCTTCCTTCCTTCCTTCCTCTCCTCCTCCTCCTTCCCTCTTGCTTAGGGGCCCCGGCGGTGGCGGCGGCAATGGAGGCTTTCAGGGCTCCCTCCGCTACCTGCTTTGGCTTCCTTGCCTCAGTCTGTTTTTCCTGCAGCAGCAGCCGCAGAGAAGACTGCCAGCCTGGGCTCATTGGACATCTGTGTATTGGCTCCATTTTTATTTATTTTTTTTGGTCATTGTATCATGGTCATGTATTATATTCTCCTTCAGATCATAGATCGTCCGCATCTTTGGTTTAAGTTTCTCTTTGATTTCTCAGATCTTGTGGGAGAGGTCTCTTGTCCTTCCTTTATGTTGTCAACTTCTATTTCTCTGCATTGATTGTTGTAGTAATTCTCTTTATCCTTTTACAGTAATTGTTGGACAGTAGTATGCATGATTCTGTGTTTCTGTCTCCCTTTTCTTTTGCTTCTCATCTTTCTTTAACTACCTGAAGCATTTCATCTGATATTCATTGTTACTTCTCCTTCTTTTTGGCGATAGATATCATTTCCCCACATTCCTCTTTTAATATGTCCTTGAATTCTGTCAATAATTCTTCTCATTCCCTGTTGACTGGACTTACTAATGCAAATCTGTTTCTCACACTTTCTTTAAATTCTATTGAGATGTTCTTTAGTTCATATTTTGGCATGGTGATTGATTTGGTATTTTTTCTTCAGCTTTATTCTAATTCTGGATATTAGTAGTTCATGGTCTGTGCCCCCACAATAGAGTTTCTCCACCTTCTGTTTCCTGTTATTGTAAACTATTTGGTGTTTAAATTTACTATCTGGTGATGTCTACATGTACAATCTTCTCTCTGGATGCATGAATATAGTATTTGTGATAAACAGATTGTTGGTCTCACAACTGGACTCTGTCATAGAAATTCTCAATTTCTTCTTTTTCTTCTTCTGTCTCTGTGGTTGGTGCATATACTTGAATTATGGCGATGTTTATTGGTTTTCCTTGAAGTCTTATTGGCATGATTCATTTGGACTTTGCATTATATTCTTTGCTTGATTTTGCTATGTCTTTCCTCACTATTAATGCTACTAAATTCTTTCTTCTTTTTTCATTTCCTATGTAGTTATCTGACTCAAAATGTCCCTTTCCTGTTCATACAATTCACTGACTGCTAGTACAGCTATGTTTATGCGTTCCATTTGTTTCTTTCTTTTTTACTGTCTAGCTTCCCTTTTCTCATGCTTCTCATGTTCCATGTATCTATAACACGTGTGGCACTGGTTTGGACCTTCTCTTTCTTATTCTTTTTTTATTACTGAATATATCTCTGCATGGTTTCCAATTTTGTTTAGTTCTATTATGTCCATATCTCTGTTTGTGCTTACCCTATGTTCTGCCTTTTTAGCTTACTGTTTGTGTCCTGTCCCTAACTCTTGTTCTGTTCTGTATTGCCTCATCCTGCAGTTTTCTTGGTGAGAGGTTATTGCAAGGAGGTTCACTTTTGCCTCCCTCCATGCAGTACTAACATGTGCTAGTTATGGTGTCACTGCTGGAGTGTAGGAAAGATCTTTTACCAGTGTCACCCACTACTACTGCTGCTGCCCAGTAGTTGTTTTTCACCCCCACAGGATTTGTTTCAGGTCTCCCTCTTTCTTTTCCCTTCAGATTCTTCCCTCTCACTATGATATTCATATAAAGTATATAAAATGACAAAATTAAGGTTTGATTTTTGGATTTTTAAAAATATATATTTTCAAGCCATAAATGGTTAAATTCTTGGATGCAGAATGTGTGGATGCAGGAGGCCTAGTGTATTTAAATAGCACAGGTGGCTGGGGGCGTATATCTCTAATGTACACAAGACACTGGAATAGCACCATTGTCTGTACCAGTCTGGAAGCAAGAGTCCCCTTTGGATGTCAAGCCTTCTTTACTCATTGAGAAAGAGTTCTTAATGGGGGGGGGGGTTTGAAATAAATATTTTAATTATATAGGTTTGAAAGGCTTGGAATTGAATAGGACTCAGTCTGCTGCTGTGTGGCACAGACAGAGGTAATGAGGGGTCAAGCTTGAATCTGACAGAGTTTCCAACTGGACCAAAGTGAGAGTGCCCAAGGCGGGTTACAGACCGCCGCCGCACTTGCTCCGTGAGGGAGCTGTAGCAGCCACACCGCGCGGCTCCCGCGCGGAGCAAAAAAGGAGCTCCAAAATGGAGTTCCTTCTTGCGATGTCATAGGCGCCGCGACACGTCTGGACGCTATGCGTCCGATACATAAACATGGCGGCCCCCATGTGGAAGGGGCGCCGCCATGTTGTACGTATGGAATACGTACTAGGGTTAGGGGGGTGCGGAAGCACCGCCATTTCCTAACCCTGATACGTATTCCATACGTATTTTTTGGCGGTCTGTAACCCGCCCAAGTGAGCATATTTATGGAATGAACTATGTCTTGAGACAGTTTGAATGGATTTCCCAGGAATCCCAGAAACAATAGAATTCCTAACTGTTTGATGTTTTTAACTTCAGAGTTAGAAAAGGAATATTTTTGGTTGATGGTGGTGTCATTGATTTAATCAAGCAGGACAAACCCAGATAGTTTGTGGCAGTATTTCCATTGGGAAATACAATGGAGGCTAGCAGAGAAATTGGCTTATGGCTTTAGGCTGGTAGACTTGTTTGTCTTTGACCTTCAAGAGGAAATGCACATAGCAGGGAGTTGGGAAGAAGCACTACTTGCATGCCAGTGGAGCTTTGAAAGCTTGCAACATGTATATTGTGCATTTTGGTTAGCCCAATAAAGGTATCACTGTTTGCTAGATTTTTGATGTTATTAGATTTGCTATATGGCCAACACGGCTACCCCAGAGTGTTTTCTGGATTTCAAGATACCACATTATAACCACCACAGGGGCATCCTAAAGAGAGAGTCAGTGGACTGGAGCCTTCCTATTCAAGGTTTCTGCCTCCAACAAAGGTAAAACATTTTTTTTTCTAAAACTGGGACTGCATTGGCATGTTTTACCTCAACACTAGCTGGTGAAAAAACATGAAGACCTCTTGAGAAATTGAGTGTCCTCTGTCTAACAAAGGGACCTGTGACCTCACAAAGGATGGAGACATACTGGATTTGCAAAGGAAGTATTGTGTGTGTGTGTGTGTGTTGCAAATGGAAGTTAAATTTCCTGGACTTTGAGAATCTCCCAAGTGACCATATGGCCAGAAGAAGGTGCCAGCCTTGATACCCCTCCATATCATCTGAACTAAGAACAAAAACACCAAAATGCAGGTCTAGCACTAATATCTTCATTTCCCCCCCTCCTATATGGTTTTTAATACCTTGCCTGATGAAGAAGCCATTAGAGCCTCAAAAGCTTGCAAGATGTATATTGTGCATAAAGGTATCACTGTTTGATGAATTTTTGATGTTATTGGATTTGACGCATTCAGTTACATAGATCTTTTCCACATGCCCTCTGGTGTTATGTGACCACTCATGAGAAGTTCACATAGCACAAACAAAATGCCCACTTCATAATTTGCTGAATGGCGAGTAGAGGTTCCATTCTCTGCCTTGAGTTAAGAGCTTCATGTCCCAGAGCTAGTGCTGCACTATGGACCTTATCACATGTGGGGGGTTTGCAGCTCAGATCCGCAGTCACTCCTGTTCTAGCAATGCAAAGTGTGATTTTTTTCACACCAGATCCAGAGTCACTCCTGTCTAGCAATGCGAATTAAGGTTAAAACGTGATGTTTTACCACACCGGGTTGCCTTTCTGTTGCCTTTCCGAAGTGAGGGGGAAGAGAAGTCAATTTGATTCCAAGCAAGTCACATGATGCAGATTCAAGCACACCAGAGCATACTTTGAGGGTTCAACGATTCGAATCGGCCCCCTTGCATGTGCTCAGTGGGGCTCTGGATGTTGCCCTCCTTCTCTGCCCCCTCCTTAGCTGTCATCCTTCGTGGGGTGAAGAACCAGTCGGGGGATGATGGGATAGGTTGCTGGGGTCAGGATTGGGAGGCAGGGGCAGTCGAGGGATGATGGGATAGGTCACTGGGGTCAGGATTGGGAGGCAGGGGCAGTCAGAGGATGATGGGATAGGTCGCTGGGGCCAGGATCGGGAGGTAGGAGAAGGCAGGGGATGATGGGAATGATGGGTTGGGTTTCAGGGTGGCAGAGGGGGCGAGGGAGGGGAATGAGGAGCAGAGCAGAAGCCAGGGGGATGACATCACAGTGCTTTTCCACACCAGACCAATTCGCAATGCAATCAAAGAGAGCCTGGAAGCGAATTCTCTGAAGTCACTTTTTTTCTGGTTTTACCAAAATTAGGGGTCACTTTGGAATCACTGCTGAAGCGCCTCGCAAGGAGCTCCATAGAAATCAATGGTGTCTGATAACAAGTCACTTTACGACGTGAACCGCATCGTTGGAAGGGCAGTCACGTAGGAAAGTGTGCCGGAAGGGCCAGAAAACCACCCAAAAGCTCCGTGTGATATACCCAATGACAGGCAAGACTGGGACAGAAAGAAAAGATGGGATGGTGTAAGTAAGAGGAGAAAAAATAATAGAGTTTGGTTAGGTGGGGCATACAAATAGACTTTGTTACCTCCTTTAGTTGGCTTGTTCTCTGTTCCTTCTGTAAACCACAGATTTCTTTCTGTAATTTAGATTGTGTTCTGTGTAGCTGTCCAATTTTTTCAACAAGTTGGCAGATGTGCTCTAGGTAACCCAAGCCTGAACCATGTCCTTTGGTATTTCCTTGGGTTACCTACAATGAAAAAGAAAATAAAAGCCTATTGGATATTTTCAGTGAAAGAGAAAAATATTATTTCTGGCGGAATAAATTGTAGCTTATATTGTAAACCCCTACACTGCATTTAAGGGCACATCCATCAAGAAATCTGCTCAAAATGAGCTAAATGTGGCCAAATTAAGACTAGCACTTTGGAGTTGCCCCATTAAGCAAACAGGTACTGCTTCAATTGATAATTAAAACCACACAAAAGAACTATCCACATAGGCCAAGAGTTTTGCCATGCACTAAACGGGATGGATAGCTAAAGAAATGCAGGTAGGAAGGAAAAACAACCAAAGCACTGCACATTTCCATACCATTCCACATAGATTTATACGTCAGGAACTCACAACAACAGTGGTAAACATACAGTGATGACTAATTCTACACTACAGTAAAACAGCCAATATTTTAACGTGGTACCTCGGATAGAAACCCAGTGTACGAAATTTTCGGGATACGAAAAATCCCATAGGGAATTATGTTCCGGGTACGAATGTTTTTTCGGGTTACAAAAAACTTTGGTGCTTTTTCGGCTTTTTCGCACGGAATCGCGCTTTTCCCCATTAGCGCTATGGCAATTCGGCTTACGAAGGCTTTTCGGGTTACGAAAGCGCGCGGAACGAATACTTTCGTAACCCGAGGCACCACTGTAGTTCTGTAGGTAAGACCTCTGGGTACACAAAACACTTAGCAGGAGGGGAATAGAATCATGGTGGATCTCCCTTGTTCAAGCTCTTGAAGAAAGCACACAAAAGGGTGTGAGCAAAACGCAACCCTTCAGATGTTAAACTGTAATTCTTATCTCAATCACTTTGAGTGTTTTGCTGAGGCTGGGAGATGTAGTATAAGAAAACGGGAGTGACACACTTTCTCCCCCCCATTCTAAGGTATAAACATACTGTGTATGGAGAAGGATTCCTACATGCAGATAGATACTTGCACAGAAAACCTGAATACACTTTGGCTCTAGAAGAAGTGGGTGTTAAGTCAGGGCTCATACAACAACACTATCTTCCAGTTCTCCTCCTGTACACTATGGGCAAGCAGTGACATGACCAAGACTTTAACTGAATGAAATACAATATTTTGAACAGTGTAAAAAAATTAAATTGACAGACTGTGACATATTCTAAGGAATGTAACCTGAGTACTTGTATAATGTCTCATAATGTGCAGCATTTGTGGAAGGACGTATCCTTCCACAAATTTGCTAATCAAAATATCATGGGGGACTTATTGAAATGCTTGTTGAAATCCAGATAAATGGCATCTACAGCATCATCACCATCTACAACTAGTGGCCCAATCAAAAAAAGATAAGATTAGTTTGGCAGGATTTGTTCTTGACAAAACCATTCGGGCTGCTACTAATACTGCATTGTCATCAGAACCTGCAAACAGACTCTGCTTCTGATAGTGACTGTCCTGCAGGGTGTTTCTTCACTGTTACAGTCCTTTTATTTTTTGCTGGCACTTTCTTCCTATTGGTTCTGTAGAATGTTCTCCCTGGTGTTCGGTCCAGGGAGTCCTTGTGTTCGTGGTGCATTGAGGGTCTCAGTGCATAGGTGTAGTATGCTGACCTTTTCTTCCAAGACTAGGGAGATTATCATACCCAGGAATCTAAAAGACGAAAATGGATGACACGCCCCCCACTGCCCTCCTCGCCCAAGGGAACACCGCCGCCGCCGCTGCCGGCTGCTGGGACTGTGCCGTCGCGGGCGGCCTCCTCCCGGTGGTTTCGAAGGTGCGCAGTGCGCACCGCCCCGGGAGTGCCGCCCGCGACTGGGGAACTCAGCGTTGGGGACCCTGCTTGAGACTCTGGGCTCGGCCTGGCTTTGGCGATTGGGCGGCCAGGTGCGAGAGGGGCCCTTTAAGACTCTGGGGGAAAGTTTGGAGGAGCCCGCTGGGGAGAGCAGGGGGTACAAAAGCGGGAAGCCGGCCCTCCGGACACGCCCCCCACTGCCTCCTCGCCCAAGGGAACAACCGCCGCCGCCGCTGCCGCTGCTGGGACTGTGCCCGTCGGGCGGCCTCTCCCGTGGTGTTTCGAAGGTGCGCAGCTGCGCACCGCCCCGGGAGTGCCGCCCGCGACTGGGGAACTCAGCGTTGGGGGACCCTGCTTGAGACTCTGGGCTCGGCCTGGCTTTGCGATTGGCGGCCAGGTGCGAGAGGGGCCCTTTAAGACTCTGGGGGAAATTTGGGAGGACCCGCTGGTGAGAGCAGCGGGTACAAAAGCCGGGAAGCCGGCCCCGGACACGCCCCCCACTGCCTCCTCGCCCAAGGGAACACCGACGCCGCCGCTGCCGCTGCTGGGACTGTGCCTCGTCGGGCGCCTCCTCCGGTGGTTTCGAAGGTGCGCAGCTGCGCACGCGCCCGGGATGGCCGCCCGCGGACTGGGGAACCAGCGTTGGGGACCCTGCTTGAGACTCTGGGCTCGGCCTCGCTTTGGTGATTGGCGGCCAGGTGCGAGAGGGGCCCTTTAAGACCTGGGGGAAAGTTTGGGAGGAGCCCGCTGGTGAGAACAGCGGGTACAAAAGCCGGGAAGCCGGCCCCCGGACACGCCCCCACTGCCCTCGCCCAAGGAACACCGACGCCGCCGCTGCCGCTGCTGCGACTGTGCCCGCGTCGGGGCCTCCTCCCGGTGGTTTCGAAGGTGCGCAGCTGCGCACCGCCCCGGGAGTGCCGCCCGCGGACTGGGGAACTCAGCGTTGGGGACCCTGCTTGAGACTCTGGGCTCGGCCTGGCTTTGGCGATTGGCGGCCAGGTGCGAGAGGGGCCCTTAAGACTCTGGGGGAAAGTTTGGGAGGAGCCCGCTGGTGAGAGCAGCGGGTACAAAAGCCGGAAGCCGGCCCTCCGACACGCCCCCCACTGCCTCCTCGCCCAAGGGAACACCACGCCGCCACTGCCGCTGCGGGGACTGTGCCTCGTCGGGCGGCCTCCTCCCGGTGGTTTTCGAGGTGCGCAGCTCGCACCGCCCCGGGAGTGCCGCCCGCGGGACTGGGGAACTCAGCGTTGGGGACCCTGCGACGCTGCGCACCTGCGCAGTTGCGCAGCCTCAGCGGGTGCAGGAGGCTAGAATAGCCTTAGGCAGAGGATGCCTACAGGGGCTGACCTCTGCTCCATCAACAGTCATTGGAGGGTGGGGGAAGGAGTGGGATACGGGGGATGCCTGGGCCGGGATAACACCTTGGTGGCGGGGCCCCAATTGAGGTTGTGTGGGGCAGGGGGAGGTATGGCGGGGGGAGAAGGGACTTTCGTTCCAGGGGAAGACGGGATAGATGCATCAATCTATCTCGCCTTCCGGTCCCCCTCCCAACCTGAAGGACCGGAGGGTCACTCCAACCGTGGCACAACCCTGTCGCTGCTCCTGTGCAAGTGCAGGTCATCAATAACAAGACCCACATCCTCCAGGATCCCTGGAGGACTCTAAGTGTGACCTGGCTTGCATTACCGAGACCTGGCTGGGCCTGAAGGGGATGCTGTGTGGGCTCAGGCCTCCCTGCCGGGTATCGGTGAAGGACCAGCGCAGGTTAGGTGGGCGGGGGGGGGGGTGTGTGGCCTTGGTACATAGGAACACCGTGTCCCTCACCAGGAACCACCCTCGACAGACCACCCACATCGAGTGTATTTACCTGACCCTAAACTAGGGACAGTCTGGGATCTGTTAGTGTATCGGCCACCCCGTGCATAGCGGACTCCCTTAACGAGCTGACACAGCTGGTTGCTGAGCTGATGCTGGAGACGCCAGGCTCCTTGTCCTGGGTGACTTCAACATCTCCCTCCACGGCCAGCTAGTTCCATCAGGTGGGCTCGGGAATTCATGGAGACCATGGCGGCCATGGGCCTGTCCCAGCTGATACAGGGTCCCACGCATTGTGCGGGTAATACTCTTGATTTGGTCTTCGGTTCGGAGGCGGAGATCCGTGGGGAAATAGCTAATGTTTCCCCCTTGTCATGGACGGACATTTCCTGGTAGAGGCGAAAACAAGGCCTCTACCCAGATCCCCCCCGGGGGTGGCGGACCGATTAGAATGGCCACCCTCGAAGGCTGATGGAACCTGAGAGGTCCAAGAGGCCTTAGAGGGGCTCACGGTTGGAATGCGGCGACCCTGTTGATGCCCTCACCGGTCTGGAATACCGGCCTATCAGGGGCTATACACAGAATCGCTCCCAAGCGCCCTCTCAGGCCCGCTTCCAAACGCAAGCCCTGGTATACGGAAGATCCCGGGCGAGGAGCGGGTCTGCGACGGCTAGAGTACCGTTGGCGGAAACACCTCGCTTAAATGACAAGACCTCCTAGACCAACTGTAGAGGACTACGGAGAGGCAATTCGAGCAACAAAGAACTCGTTCTATGGTGCTCGTATTGCGTCCCGTGAGTCGCGTCCGGCAGAGTTGTTCAGGGTGGTCAGGGAGCTAACTCAGCTCCCTCCCGCCCCGAACCAGATCCTGAACCCTCTAAGGCCTGCTGTGACTTGTTTAACGACTTTTTTGGGGATAAAACTTCTCGTATAAGCGAAGGTCTGAAGCGACGTGTGGCAGAACCTAGGGTAGAAGTGTCCAGAGCCTCCGTGGACTATGTTATACTGGATCAGTTTGAGTTGGGGAGTACCGAGGATGTGGACAAGATCCTCGGAAGTGTTCGGAAGACACCTGCTCCTGATCCCGGTCCCTCGTGGTTAGCAGCCCAGGGGGGACCGGCGGTAACACTTTTGTGACGCCGGATAATTAATACATCTCTCAGGGATGGGCGATTTCCATCGGATCTTAAATTGGCCATAGTGAAGACCGACCTAAAAAAGCCCCCCTTGACCCCTGGTTCATAATAATTATCGGCCTGTTTGCGGCTACCATTTTTGGGTAAGGTGATCGAGAGGGCGGTTGCGATCCACTTCAGCGGTCTTGGATGAAACGGATTATCTGGACCCATTTCAAACTGGCTTCCGGGCGGGTCCGGGGTTGAGACGGCCATGGTCGCCTTGGTCGATGATCTCCGTCTGGGCATCGACAGGGGAAGCGTGTCCCTGCTGGTGCTCTTGGACATCTCAGCGGCTTTCGATACCATAGACCATGGTATCCTTCTGGGGCGCCTGGCTGAGGTGGGAATTGGGGGCACTGCGCTCCATGGGTCCGTTCCTACCTCTTCCGGGAGGTCCCAGATGGTGCAGCTGGGGGACGTGTGCTCCAGCGAGCGGGCCCTTAAAACTGGGGTCCCTCAAGGAGCTATTCTGTCCCCATGCTATAACATTTACATGAAACCGCTGGGAGAGATCATCCGGAGACATGGGGCGCGGGGTTACAGTACGCTGATGACACCCAAATTATTTTCTCTATGTCTCCGACTGATGCAGTGACTGGGGATGGCGTCTCTCCTCTCGTGGCCTGTCGGGAGTCAGTAATGGGCTGGATGAGGGAAAACCGACTCAAACTTAATCCAGAGAAAACGAGGTACTAGTGGATAGGTTCTCCGGGTCCAGGAATGGCGGTGGTTCCACCGGTCCTGAATGGGGTCACGCTCCCCGTGAAGGACTCCGGGCGTAGTCGGGGGGTGCTTCTTGATCGTCCCTTCACCTGACTGCTCAGGTGAGTGCGACGGTCAGGAGCACTCTGCACCGCTTCGGCTGATTCGCCAGCTGCGCCCATACCTGGCCCAGAGGGACCTGAGACTGTTGTACACGCCTGTAACTTCGAGATGTGGATTTCTGCAACGTACTCTACATGGGGCAACCCTTATACCAAACCTCGGAAGCTGCAAATGGTGCAGAACATGGCAGCCGGCTGGTCACTGGTGTTCCCAGGTCCAGCCAATAACACTGATGCCTGCTGCTCAAGATCTCCATTGGCTGCCCATTCGCTTCCGAGCTCAATATAAGGTGTTGGTTTATTACCTAAAAGCCCTAAATGGCTTGGGCCCAGGATTCCTGAAGGACCGCCTCTCCCCATACATTCCGCCTCGACCTCAGAACATCTGGGCAGCAACTCCTGAAGGTGCCTGGGCTAGGTTGGCGGCTACCGCCAGAAGATCTTTTCCACAGCTGCCCCAGCCCTTTGGAACACGCTGCCCACGGAGCTCCGCTCATCTCCCACCCTGGCCCAATTTAGGAAGGGTCTTAAAACCTTCCATCAATCAGGCATTCCCGATTAATACCTGTGGGCCTCCCTCCCTCTCGTGGCCGTGGGTTGGGCAAGGGTTTTTATTGTTTTTATGATTACGGTATTTGTGCGGTTTTTAACTTTGTATATTGCCTGCACTTCGGTGCATTTTTGTGCCGCCCTGATCGTTGGAAGGGGCGGGTATAAATAAAATTTTATTTATTTATTTATTATTGCATTTACAACCGACCAGGCTGTAGGCACCCGTTCCACTCGAGCACGCCGGTCTCAACCTGGACTTCTCCAGCAGCTTTTTCAAGTATGGAAAAATCTGTTCTTGAAAAAACAGTAGAAGAGGTCCAGGTTGCAGATGGGCTGCGTGAGCAGATACGGGCTGCCTACACTCGTAAATGTGATAACATCTATTTTTGTCTTTTATACCCATGCTCTCCCACCAGGATTCATGGATGCAATTATCTCCAACCATCAATGTACTTGATACAGCCATATTCAACGAGGTACCTAGGAAGAGACAAACATTGCACATACAATACAGCAGACAACTATGGATCTTCATGCCTTCAAAACGGCAGTTATTTTCTCGTCTTTCTCTCTATAAATCTGTATGGGATGTAACTGTACACCCCAAAACATTTGGCACTAGCTGTAAGGCTGGTCTCTCTCCAAACCCAGTTCTTTCTTCACTCACAGCACCTTTAGCAAAGGCTACTGGGGAAAATATGCAGATGACCTGCTATTCTCCCAAAGCTCCACTTTTAGACTGTCTTCATTGCTTGTTGCCCCTCCAAATCAGCTTCTTTTTTGTTCTGGCATTTTTAGCAAAGGCTGCTAGGGAAATTATGCAGATGAGTGACTCTTATGTTTCCTTGATCTGTAATCAGAAGTTGTTCTGGATAGTGAGCCTGATTGATCAGGCTCACAGAAACCAGGATGGGAACTCCATACTTATTGAATAAATTTCCCAGACCTTTGAGCAGAAAGTCACTGAATGTGACTCTTAGTTGTGACAACATCTGGGGAAGTGTCCTATTTCATCTAGTAGGATGCTGACAAAATTGGACAAGATGTTTCAATCAGTCCATGTAAGTTTCATTCTTGCTGAAGGATCTTGTAAAGAGGGAGTGACTGGGTGGATATGAGGGTAGTAAATGCTCATTATGTCAAGGTGAGATGCCTGCTGCTTTTAAAGTTGTTCAGGTACACCATCTCTTGGAGAGGAAACCCTCTGAATCCAAAAGCATAAAATCACACACATAACCAAAGTGCTTGTCTGTGTGATGGCTGAGCAGTTTTGGAATATTTTTGGAAGAACACATATCCAGAGTATGGTTTCAAGCAATGATCTTGTACTAAAAGAGCTGGTTGCCCTGACTCCATACAAAAAAGTATGTCATTTTGCTGATCCATAGGGACCTGGTATGATTATCCTGGAAAAGGGGTGGTTAGAGATATGAAGCCCTGTTTAAGTATTTAGAATGTCATATTGAGGATGGAGCAAGCTTGTTTTCTGCTGCCCCGAGACTAGAACACAGAAACAATTGATGCAAGCTACAGAAAAAGAGATTCCACCTAAACGTTAAGAGAACTTCCTGACAGTAAGAGCTGTTCGACAGTGGAGCTCACTCCCTTGGAGAGGGTGGAGTCTCCTTCTTTGGAGGTTTTTAAACAGAGGCTGGATGGCCATCTGTCAAGAGGATGCTTTAATGGTGAGTTCCTGCATGCGGGAGCTTGGATGGATGGCCCTTGGGGTCTCTTCCAGCTCTATGATCTATGATTCCTCCTGCATTTCTTGGTAGTTTTTGATACCATTGATCATGGATTCTAGATCACCCTTTTGGGCTGGAGTAGGAGGCATGGTGTCATGGAGGTTCCACTCCTAGCTAAGGGGCAGCTCCAGAGAGTGGCAGTTTGGGGAAACTAGTGTTCAGCACTCCTCTGCTGTCCAGTACCTATACCTAGTGAGCTTGAGGGCTGGGTGCTACCATCATCTCAGAATCTAATAAATAAATAAACAATAAATAAATAAATAAATGTCATCAGAGTGACCTGGACCCATATATACACTGAGCCTATGCTCAGTGTATAATGTAGCACAGGGATGATCTAAGTTGTTGTGGTTTTTCCCTCTGGAAAAATAAGCCAAAGGGCTGGTATTAAAACAAAATCTTCCCCAATCTACGTGGCAAATGGTATATTGCATGACTTGGCTGGGCATCACAGAAAGTAACAAGGAGATTATCAATGTTTAAACCAGAATTATAGTTGTAAAATAGTGCTTTCAACACATATTATTATACACACACCACACAACGCACACACACACACATCACACAATGTACCTCCAACCATACTTCCATTCTGTGAAAAACAGTTGGGTGTCCTTTTCACTGATACGGAAACCGTCAATAAACTACCACTGTGTAGCCTTCCATTAATCCTTTGTGCGAAATGTCACTGCTGGGCAGCACTTCAGTATTGACAGTCAGGTTATGTCTTAGATGTTTATCACACATGCTCTTAAAGACTACTATTCAGTGTGACTCCTCTAGCAGCCTCCTGTGGCATGCTGGGATTGGCAGTTTTAAGGAGCTGAACTTCTCTGCCTGAGAATTCTAAATCCCCCTCCTTAAAACTGCCAACCCCCAGCATGCAACAGGAGGCAGCTAGAGGAGTCACACTGGAATAGTACCTCTTTAAGAGCTCGTCTGATAAACATCATAGTCCCTCCTCTTTCCTTGTCCCCTGGCTCCACTGTTCCCAAGCAGCCTAATTTTTTTTAAAAAAAAATCTGTTCTTTTATTCCCCCCTTTTAAAACATATATCACATTAACAGAACTCTATAATTATGTTAAAAAGTGAAAATAAAATGTTTTTTTAAAAATGAAAGGCATGCCGGGGGGGCATGGGGCAGGGAGTGGGGATCAGAGTGAATCCAGAAGGGAGCATGAGGCAGAAGCACCCCCAAGCAGGGCTTGACAAGATGTGGGGACAATGGCTGCTGACAAACCAGTACATATCCATTTTCTTTAACAAGAACTATTGTGGCAAGAATGAGGATCATGTGATAATGGCCAGAGGCAAACTGAATATACATTGGCACTGTCCCTGAAGTGTGAAGCCATTGTGGGACAACCAGAATTAACAAAATGTATGCATCATACATTAAGAGCTATCCCAAACTCTGATGGTGAAAAGCAGGAACTTTCTAGATGCCAGTGAAGCATAACGCACTGGTAAATGGTGAATGCAGGAGTACTGGATGCAGCTGGCAAGGCCTGCAGCCTCACAATTGGATTCAAAACACTTTCATCATGTTCCTCCTTGGTTGCAAATGGAGTAGTCAATTTTTTGTGTTTTTTTCCGGCATGAGGCCCACGTTTTAGAAGAGTTTATTCCTGACGTTTCACCAGCAGCAGTGGGTGGCATCTTCAGAGACTCAGTCCACAGCTGCGGCGAAACGTCAGGAATAAACTCTTCTAAAACGCAGCCCATAACCAAAAACTCACAAAAAACATGGATGCAGCTGTGAAGCCTTCGAATTCACATTGGAGTAGTAAAAATTGGTCTCAGTAAACAGAATCGATATAAATACATATAAAACTGGAGCACCCTGAAAAAGCTATTTATCTAATCTGTCTATAATATGTTAAAATTATGTGTATCCAAAGAGATGTGAACGCAATGGCAGTTTTCAAAGTACAGTGTGCCTCGGGTTACGAATTAATTCGTTCCGCGGCCGCTTCGTAACCCGAAAAGCCTTCGTAACCGAATTGCCATAGGCGCTATGGGGAAAAGCCGCGGTTCGTGCGAAAAAGCCGAAAAAAGCACCAAAAATTTTCTTCGTATCCCGAAAAAACATTCGTAACCCGGAACAATGATTTCCTATGGGATTTTTGTATCCCGAAAATTTCGTAACCTGGGTATTTCGTACCCGTTACCACTGTAAGTTACTTCAGAAGCAACTCCTGTTGAAGTTCCCCTCTATGTTTATCCCAATACTCATTTAAGATGCAGGAAGGTAAACTTTAAAAGATAATACATAGGGGGATCTGAGTGACTTGTGGCACAAGTCTTTCTAGCATTAAAATAAGACTTTCAAAAGCTCTATGCAATAGATAGTGAGGCTGCTGTCCTCACTATCGCACCTAAGAGTGCTGTTAATGTGTGCCGTAATAAATAGGGATGGAAAAGGAGGAGGGTGGTGGAGCCAATGACAAAGTTTTGTCTCTCTGACCAGCCCCCAGTGTGTGTGTGTGTGGTGTGTGGTGTGTGTGTGGTGTGTGGGAGCAGTATTGTTCATAAAGGAAAAAAGTCTAAACATTTATCAAACCGCTACAGCCTCTCCTGCTTGCTGGTTCTTCCTCATTCCAACTTTTGCCAACTGACCACACACTGATGTTGCTTGACTACATGTGTTCCTGTGGTTATCATCTGTGAAATATTGGAGGAAGGGATTGGAGAAGAAAGCACCTGAACTTTCCATTGCAATTTTCCTTGTAGAAACAGGCTGGAGGAGAGAGCTTCTACTGGCAGACCAAATTGAAATTCCCGTTCCTCTTTTTCTCCTTTGGAGGTGTTTCCCCATCCACAGCCCACCCACCAACAGCTCCACACACCAAATCACCATACAAGCACTATTGAACTTTTGCATGGGAAATCATAGCACAACAGTGGCAGGAAAGAGGGTCATTAATAGAGTTTTGTGATATTAAAAGGAACCATTTAAAAGAGTAAGAATGGGAGAAGAACAGAGCAACAGCAATGTCATGCAGTAACCCCCTTCCAGGGGACATTTCCTATTGTAATTCCTATTACAGTATTTGCACCATAGAGAGACCTCGTAGTCTTCACTAGCCAGTGACAGTAGATTTTCTCATTCAAAATGTACTTTGGGAGTTCCACTCTCCCACCTTACTCTCACTCTGAAACTATCTCTTCTAGACAAAGCAGATAACTCACACTTCACTCAGGCAATCTGGTAGGCACTATGAGTCCTTACCTGCTCATCCTAAACAGGCATCCAGTACTCATCCAAGCTGTCACTTGTGGATACCTTCTTAAGGGATGAGCAGGTAAGTCACTTTCTCCTACGTGGTCATTTTTGTAATCATCATGAAGATTCTTCTCATCTAAACATGTAGAGGGGAGGAGAGAGGAACTGCCCTCTTCATAGGTTTTGTCCTGAAAACATTCTTCTTGGCTGCCACTCAAAAAAGACTGTTCAGTATGCTTTTTTCTCCGACAGTCAGCATCCTTATCTAAGGAAACTGCAGAAGTCTGCATCTGTTCAGCATAGTGTTCCACCGGCTTCTGCAGTTTGAGATGCAAGGACAAGCATCCATAGTTCTTGTATGTTTTCATTAGTGTATGATCAGCTGCTGAGAGGAAGAGGCACTCAGAACTCCAGATCACAAGAAGAATTTCTGCTGTGCAGCACAAAGTTCTTTTCAGAGTTGGCTCCATGATGCAATGTCACACCAGAATCTTCTGGTTCACATTTGTCTGACCTGGAACCTGGCTTTGGTGTCAAAGTGTTGAGACCAGGAGTACAGCAAAATGTTCTGTTTTCCTGGAGTATCACTTAGGAACTGAACTCGCCTGATGCTGTTGCAGCATGCTTAATTCAGTAGATCCAGGTTGTGTCTAAAGAGTCTGAAGCTGTAGGAAGACCTGTCTTAGTCCTTGACTTTTTTCACTTATTGTCTTCATGTTTGTCAAATCACCTTGTTATCAGATGGTGGGTTATTTTTGCCTAACAAAATAATAAAAAAGATTTAAGTCATGAGAATTTTATCACTGATAAAACATACATACCTAAAGCTATGTGTCAAGTCCAACTACAGGCTCATCTGTTTTTTGCAATTGATCATAAGCCCTTCCTTTAATCCTATCTGTGTACCGCAGGGAAAGGCAAGGTGGAAGGGGTGGGGGGCAGTCTTCCCCAGTTTCAGTCCTGCAAGCAAGTTTGTCACATTTTGACTAATTATTGGTTCCCCCCTCCTTTTTTTTTCTTTTTTGGTATTGAGAGTCTCAATGCAGAGGAGGTAAATCACCACATTTATGTCTAGGTTTGGGTGTTTTCTTTGTGAATTTAAAAAAAAGTGTTTGGTGGCTTGGGAGGCTTCTGGGGGAAGAAGTGCTTCATTTTGCCACATAGGCCACATTTTGTTCACCTCTGGTGTAGAGACTGGTTGTAAATAATCTGGGAAAAGAGAAATTTCATTGACATATACCTGAAGGCAACCTCTTCTCCAGACAGCCCAGAGGAAAACCAGCCCAATTAAGGCATAAAACACTCTTCCTGAAATTCTGTAACATGAGAGCAGAGAATCACAAGTATTAAATATTCTCCCATACTCAAACCCCTTTGATAGTGAAAAACTAGCATATTAGGGTAATCTTCTAGTGATGTTTGTTTCATACATATAGTTGGATGTGATGTACCAATGTTTCATTTGGCATAAATGAAGGTTAGATTTTATGCTTAAAATAAACTATTTAATGTGTGTGCTTTCAAGTTCTGTGTAAATTTACAGAACCATAGAATCATAGAGTTGTAAGAGACCACAAGGGCCATCCAGTCCGACCTCTTGAAATGCAGAAAATCACAATCAAAGCATCCACGACAGATGGCCATCCAGCCTCTGCTTAAAGACCTCCAAGGAAGGAGACTCCACTACACTCGGAGGAAGGAGTGTGTTCCACTGTCAAACAGCCCTTACTATCAAGAAGTTCCTCCTAATGTTGAGTCTTTTATTTATTTTCGTACAACTTTGTTTCAGTCTTGGAACCATTTTTATAGGAACTACTCTTCTGAGTGAATTAACAAAATAATGTTTGAAGTTTAAAGACTCGAAATTAGCAAGCCAAGTTCAAAACCCTGTTTGGTCATGAAATTTACCATGTGACCTCGAACCGTTACTATTTCTCATCAAATCTATCTTTCAGAGTTCTTGTGAAGACTAAAAGCTAGACAGGAAACATGTAGTGTACATTTCTAACATTCCTAATTCTCCTCCTCTTCCTCCTCCTCATCCCATTCTGGACAGAATATTTGTATTCTGAAAAATAGCTTGCAACAGCAACTTTCCAGACAGCCATATGCATTAAATTTACCCACTGAACAACACTAGAGGGGAGAAATGCCACAATCCACAAGCATTTCCACAGGGAGTATTTTATACTAACCTATCTAAGCAAAACATCTATATACAGTACCAGGAAAGAATCCACAATATCAGCTTTCCAAATAGCCCACCCTCTGTAATTCATCAGTTACATAAGAGCAGATGGGAGAGATGTAACAAATCACAAATTCCACAGGAACCACCTTCTCAAGACATTCTGGGCAAAACAGCTGTATTTTGGGAAATAATCTAGAACACCCATTCTCCAGGTACATGCAGCTAGATGGGTGTGGTGCAAGAAGCCACAAAAATTTTATAGATGCCACCTCCTTGAACCTATCCATATATAGTTTCCTGATAAGTTGGCATTCTAGGCCATGTTCTAGAATTTAGGAGTTTGGCCCATAGTATTAAGAAATGATTCCTATTAATTTTTTTCTGCCTTCTTGCCTCACTACCATCTGTTCAGAAGAACAGACAGAAGAGGGGCCCTCCCTCCATTCATCTGCCATGGCCAGGGCTCAAGGGGAGAGAAGAACAATTGAACTTGACCCCTTCCCTATTGAAATTCCCTTTTGCTTTTGTGTCATGTCTTCTATTAGAATGTAAGCCTAAGGGCAGTGAACTGGCTAACAATTTTGTAAGCTGCTCTGAGAGTATTTCCAAAGAGTGGGGTATAACAACGGCCCTTATCACACGTGGGGGGTTTGCAGCTCAGATCCACAATCACTCATGTTCTAGCAATGCGAAAAGTGATGTTTTTTCACACCAGATCTGGAGTCACTCCTGTCTAGCAATGTGAATTCACGCTAAAACTTGATGTTTTACCAGACCTGGTTGCCTTTCCATTGCTCTTTCGAATTGAGCAGGAAGCGGAGTCAGTTTGATTCCAAGCAAGTCACGTGATGCAGATTCGAGCAAAGCAGGGTGAGAGCACATTGTATCACCACACCGGAGCATACTTTGAGGGTGGGGTTCTGGATGCTGTCATCCTTCCCTGCCCCCTCCTTAGCTGTCATCCTTCATCAGGATGAAGGAGCAGTAGGGGATGATGGGATAGGTGGCAGGGTAGCAGAGGGGGAGAGATGGGGATGCAGGAGCAGCAAGAGATGATGGGATAGGTGTTAGGTTGGCAGAGGGGGCGAGATGGGGATGCAGGGGCAGCAGGGGATGATGGGATAGGTCACAGGGGGTCACTGGTGCCAGGATCGGGCTGAAGAAGCAGATAGGGGATGATGGGATAGGTCACAGGGGGTCACTGGAGCCAGGATTGGACTGAAAGAGCAGTCAGGGGATGATGGGATAGGTGACAGATAGGACAAGATGGCATGAAGGAGGAGGAGGGGGATTAAGGAGCAGGACGCAAGGGGCCAAGGGGGGTGACATCAGAGTGATCTTCCACACCAGACCAATTCGAAGTGAAATTGAAGTGAGCGTGAAAGCGAATTCTGTGAATTCACTTTTTTTCTGATTTCACCAAAATGAGGAGTCACTTTGGATTCACTGAGGAAGCGCCACAGAAGAAGTGCCCATAGAAAGGAATCTCATTGGATAACACATTCACATTATGACGTGAATTCGCATCATGGACCCCAGATCTGAGCTCCAAAAATCCCCAAAAACCTCAGTGTGATAAACGCCTAGGTTTCCCTACTCCCAAATTTCAAATTTTACCTAGGCATCATGCTGTGATAAGGCAATAACAAGCTATTTTCTCCCAAGACGTTTTGCAGCCTATCTCTGCTTCCACATGGGCTAGAGACATTTTTAAAACAAAAATGAAAGCTTATCATATGGGCCAGCTAATGGTCCTAACAGGTACTAGGAAGAATGCCTGCAATCTCGCTTTAATCCAGCTATCATATGCCAACCCTAGAGGTGGGTAACCAATGGAAACAGTCTCTCTTGGTCTGAATATTATTGGCGCGTTACAGACCGCCAAATTGCAGCGTTCTGCCGCCGCCGACGGTTGCTGCAGCAACCAAACGGCACGGTTCCCGGACGCAGCAAAGTAGGAGCGCAAAAATCGTGCTCCTTCTTGCAGCCCGGAAGAGACGCCACGAGGTGCTAGTCATGCACTCGCGGCGTCACTTCCGCCGCGCGACGTGCGGACGCAGAGTGTCCGTTACATCAAAATGGCGGCAGCCATGTGGAATGGCCACCGCCATTTGTTACGGACTCAGTCCATGCTAGGGTTAGGGGCGTCTGGAAGAGACGCCCCTTTCTAACCCTAGCACGGACTGAGTCCGTCCTAGGGTGCCCGTTTGTAACGGGCCATTGATTGTGTAGCTGAGAATAAAGAAATGGCAGGTGTGTCATCTTCTGCAAGTAAATCTTGAAGGTACTAAACAACAACAACAACCATGTGCTGTGGAATTATAATTGATACAATCATGTCCCTCCCAAACATACAGGACTAGTAAGTGGAGAGAACAGGACAAAATTCAGTTAGTAGCTCCTGTTGAATACAGTGCTGATTGTGTTTGAGAAGACCTTTTATATCAAGTGTTCAATGATTAAATAGATCTATCCCTGGTTGGGATTAGCAGTTGGCTTTGGGCAGGGGTAGGCAAGCTTTTTGAGCTGGGGGCCGGATTGCTGTCCCTCAGACAACTGGGGGGCCGAAGCCAAAAATTAAATAATTAAATAATTTTTGTAAAAATTAAATAAATAAATAAACCGGGACAAATGTAGGACAAAATTTTGAAATGGAGGACACTTTTGTAAAAAAAATTGCTGATTTTTAAAAAATGTTAATATAAATGCATGTTTCGGAGGCTTCTATAGACAATTGCCCCCCTTGACCGCCTCCTCCTAATAGGCCAAAGGCTCCGGCGGCAATCGGCGGCAAGAGCAGGCGGGGGCCGGTCCCAAGGCCTTGCCGGGCCGCATCCGGCCCGCGGGCCGCAGGTTGCCTACCCCTGGCTTTGGGCTATGATGGGTTCGATTCCTCTCTTGGCCAGTGTTGCCAATTTTTGGGGAATTCCCTGGAATCTGGGGACTTTAATTACTTTCTGGGGATTTTGACTGAATAATAATAATAAATATTGGGGAATTCTGGGGATTTTGGTAAAACATTCAGGAGATATCTTCAAGGCTTGTTGGCAACACTGCTCTTTGCCATAAAACCCAATGGACGACCTTGGGCAAATCTTATGCTCTCAGTCTCAGGAGAAGGCAATGGCAAATCTCCTCTGAACAAATCTTGAGAAGAAAACTCCATGATAGGAAAAGTCCATGATAGCCTTAAGATCGAAAGCACACGACAACATTTAATGGTAAGTAGGTGGAAGACTGAGGCAGGAAGGCCAAAATTAATTTTAAAATATTTGTAAGAATAGTTAGCAGTTATGTAATGCTTCCAAAATAAAGTTGACTTTTTAAAAAGAAGAAGAAATGGCTACTAACAGTCACCCTATTTTTTGGAACCAGCATGAATAACTGACAAAACCTCTGCATCATTTGTGATACGAGACGCTGGAGAAATTACAGAATCAAGCCCATGATCCACTGAAAAATAGTAGGGAAGGGGTCACTCATTCCCAGGCTTCTTATTTTCATTTCTTTCTCCATGCCTTAGTTATTTGTTCCCAGTTCTCTCCTTCCCAAAACAGTGGCCTTTCCTTTATGCCACACAGACACACACACACAGACACATACAACCTTTTCATATCACAAAGAGATCTTATTTTAAACAAATGATGACATCTGTGTTTTCTGCCATGTCCAAGAAACCAGTCATTTCCTTTCTGAAACAATGAACATTCTCCACTTCTCTGATGTGTGTGGGAAAAGGGATCTTGGTAATCAAACACTACTGTTGATGCTGCTCTGAAAAATGAAGAAGGAAGCTCTTTGGTTCTTCACAACTGCAACCTACGAGCTGTATGTAGCTGATGCCAGCTTCTTAATACAATGTATAAAGAAGGCACCTATGCTGGGTATGTTCCCCCATACCCAGGCACCTATGCTGCACGTTCCATATAGAATCATAGAGTTGGAAGAGACCACAAGGGCCATCCAGTCCAACCCCATTCTGCCATGTAGGAAATCACAATCAAAGCATCCCCTATGACAGATGGCCATCTAGCCTCTGTTTAAAGACCTCCAAGGAAGGAGACTCCACCACTCTCCGAGGGAGTGTGTTTTACTGTCGGACAGCCCTTACTGTCAGGATGTTCCTCCTAATGTTGAGGTGGAATCTCTTTTCCTGTAGCTTGCATGTGTTGTTCCAGGTCCTGTTCCCTAGAGCAGCAGACAACAAATTTGCTCCCTACTCAATATGATATCCCTTCAAATATTTAAGCAGGGCTATCATATCACCTCTTAACCTTCTCTTCTCCAGGTTAAACATCCCCAGCTCCCTGAATCATACCTCATAGGACATGGTTTCCAGACCCTTCACAATTTCAGTCCCCCTCCTTTGGACACACTCCAGTTTCTCAACATCCTTTTTGAATTGTGGTGCCCAGAACTGGACACAGTATTCCAGGTGGGGCCTGACCAAAGCAGAATAGAGTGGCACTATTACTTCCCTTGATATAGACATTATACTTTTATTGATGCAGCCTAAAATTGCATTGGCCTTTTTTGTTGCCACATCGCACTGTTGACTCATGTTCAACCTGTGTTCTACTTGGACTTCTAGATCCCATTCACTCATAGTCTCAGGTGTTCCCCATCCTATATCTGTGCATTTTGTTTTTCCACCCTAAGTGCAGTACCTTACATTTCTCCCTGTTAAAGTTCATTTTGTTAACTTTGACCCAGCTTTCTAGCCTATTCAGGTCATTTCGAATTTTGATCCTGTCCTCTAGGGTGTTAGCTATTCCCCCTAATTTGGTGTTATCTGCAAATTTGATGAGTATATAGGTGAACTCCTTGATTGGGTAAATTATCTGTGTCTAATAAGGTAATAGTCAACAGATTCACTAGGCAAGTAAGCAACCATGTTTCAGGATCAAATTTAACAATGTGATTTGTTAAATGTACATCTGCAGTCTAGGATTCTTTTTTATTCAAACAAAAGCATGTGTCTGGATTGGGAATGACACATGTGATTCAGATTATGAGTTTAACCTTTCCCCATCTAGTTTTTATTTAAACATTCATCCCAGCCACTAAGGAAAAAAAATCTACATTGATATCAACTGAGATGTTTCTTTTATAAATAAATAAATAAATAAATAAATAAAATCCCTAAATCAGGAGGAGTAGCCATTTTAAATATTTTTTCTACCTCGGGGACAGAATCTGTGTGGCCTCCTAGGTGTGAATCAATTGTAACTCCCATCAACCCTAGACAATAATGATGAATGTTAGGAGTTGCATTTCAACAGTATCTCCAATTTTCATAAAGTTTAATGTCTCCTCAATCGATGCACAGTTGTCCCAATCAAGATCAGTGCACTATGTGATTGCTTTAAGATCAGTGGTGGGCAACTATGGAAGACTAGGAGTCCACTTTAACCTTCAGGACAGATTGGCAGGACACAGCCCCACTGCACCAGCTCCCATACACACACACACACACACAAATCATTTTGCTGGCAAATACTCCTCAAAACCCTATATTCCCATTGGGGCATTCCTGGGCCTCCAGAGGGCTTTTTGGAGCATTTTCAGGTATTCTGTGGCAAAACAAACCCAGGCGGAGGTGTCCAATGGGGTCCCAATCATGGCAGAAATGTCCACCACAGACCCTAGAGATCTTTTCTTTCTTTCTTTCTTTCTTTCTTCATTTACACTTTGGAGCAATTTTATTTTTTTCAAAAAGAAAAAGGGTCCTTGGGGGCTCCTGGATGCCACAAAAATGGCCCTGGAGAGCAGCATGTGGCTCAGAGGCCAAACTTTGCCCACCCCTGTTCTAGAGTTTATACAGGGATACACAGGTGCATACTAAATGTGTAACATTTTGTATAGATTGATCCATACACTGCAGTCTCCCATCTGTAAAAATAGAGAAGTGGTAGTAGGGAAAATGTGGAAAGAATGTGTGTTCTTCCTGGTCTTTGTGCAGTCCCATATATGGATTCTGTGACAGATGTTTTTGTCAGATTGAAAAGTTGCTGTCACAGTGATGGCCTCCTCTGACCTGGCTATACCACCATGTTCCATGAGTCAAGGTGCCCTCAACATTCAGCATGGCTATTACTACTTTGGTATTGATGACATTGGCACCAATGCTGGCTTCAGAACTCATCATGGATGAGTTTTTTATCCTTAGCACCACACCACTCTTTACATGGGGTATTGTGATTCATTTCAGTGATTTCCCCTGAATGAACACAAAGTGCTTGACTGGTTGGATCATGCCCACTGTATATATTAAAATCTATTTGTCTATGTGCTGGGCAAATATTGAAAATAAATATTCTAGATGGTTTATAGCAGGAGTTCCCAACCTGGTCTGCCCACACCCCATTCTTTATCACCAATGAATTGTTTCTAAAATACAGCTACATCTCAGATATGCAGTCTTTGTGATCAGAGTCCAACATTAAGCATGTTTCTATGGAAAGTTCTTAAACCTGAACTGTCCCCAAACAGCAGTGTTCACTGACCTCATCTTTTGCTGCTGTGTGGTCAGAAAAGTCAGTGGCTAGAGAATGCATCTCTGAAGTGATAAGCAGACAATCCAACTTGGGCAAGGTGTGGGGAGGAATAAACTATCTAAACATTTCACTTGCCACAAAATTCTGTGAATCCATCATAAATGTTCAAAATGGTTGTTCTGAACTCATTTGCAAAAATGGGTGCCATAAAAATCTCAAAGGCACAGTGAAGTGCAGTTGAGACAATGCTTTTCATTCAGTGAGCTGTAGGGGTAAGGTATGCTGGCAAGGTTTTGAATTATAGTTGCCCCTTGGAACTCACGGAGGATCATGGAGATTTCTGATCGCACTCATATTCAAACCCCATAGGTTTGAATGGGGCGTATGTATGCAGAACATATGGCACATAGAGGTTAATGGTGGTCACCCCTCCGTGTATTTTCAAGTCCGTGGATTTCAAGTCCACAGACTTGGAGGAGCGACTGTACATTCAAGACAAATGTAGCTGACCCACATAATTATTTCCTCTTGAAGGTTATTCTCTCCCACAATTTTGTGACTTCTCTATGGAAGACAAAGCAAGATAGATGGTATTAAAGAATGTCATGCTGTTCTAGATCATGGCATCTTCCTCCGTTTTTCTACAGGAATTAAGCATTCAGCACAGACAATCTTAATCCAACCTGTGGATAACTCTGTATTATGTTATTTAGCATCTACTTACTCTGAGTGTCCCTTGCCTGAGAAAGCAGGGTTTGGCATAAAAATAATGGGATCAACATAAGTCAACAAGTGACTTGAAGGTACACACAGAAACACATACACACAAAAAAAAATTGGGGTACCCTGGGGTAACAATAACTAAGTACGGCTATGAGAGCTCTTCTAGGTTTCCATGAAAAATAAGCTAATAATTATAGTTCTATGTCTCTCTGCATGATTTGCATCTCTGGCCTCTACTCCCAATCTGCTTCTAGTTCAAGGTAGAGAGTGGATATTCTGCCACATCTTGGCACCATGTATGACATACAGTCACTTATTATGCAGACGTTTTATCCTAATGAAGAAACAAAACAAAGTTCAGAAGATGCCTGCTGCATTTCTTATGGAGTCATTGCTCCAGGCTTCCTTCCTTCCAGTATGTGTTTCTGTGGGGGGAACTACATTCACTGATCCCTGTGGAAACATCAAAGGTGGGCCAAATAAGGCAATAAATGTTTACCCTGACTGATAAAGAGAAATTCTTTCTCAATATAAGAGTACAAGTTTTTTCCAATTCTAATTCAGAACAAAAGTGTACCTGTATTGCTAAAATTTTGAAATTTTGCTTCAAATTAGGAACATATATTAATCAGGCATAGATTGCACCATTTTGCCCTGATAAACATAGAAAATACCACTATTGCAATAGACTACAAACTGAATAAAGGAATCATTTTGGTCTTTAGCAAAGAGCTTCAGATTTCCTGGGATTCAAGCTGGTCTAATCATAAAATTAGTGCCTCAAAACATTAGAAACAGTTCTTGGTGCCTTGAAATTTGTGCAATAGGGCTACGTCTGTTCCATTCTTAATTTGCAAACATACTATAACACCCTATAACATGCTATAACATTGCTTCAGTATCAGACACTGCCTGAAATGCTATATTATGTCTGCAACAGTCCTAACTTGCTAACAAAACCATCACAGATCTTCAAGAGCTGCATGAGATGTATGGAATGTTTCTATGTATTTCAGCCACTTACCTTTTTTCCATGGGACACTGATTGTGAATGACTGGTGCCAACTGAACATCCTGGATCGTCTAAACATCTGGCTGGTGGAAGAGCAGGCTTATGAATTAAAGTTCATCAGTGACATGTAGCATCGCCTTCAGAATCATGCTGCTAGAGGGAGCTCCTTGAGGATAAAGCACAGAGTGAAGTGGAATGGTCTTTAACATTCCCAAAGTTTCCCAGGTTTCTCAAAGACAATGGAAGAGAGAAGAAACTCACATGTTTTGTCTTCTCATCCAAGTTGCAAAGCAATGGAGACAGGTACCATGGCTCACAAAACTTAATGCTCATTGCAGAAGCTACTGCTGCCAGAGAGCTGTTCTTCTGGAGGCTGCAGAATTGCAACTAGGCAGGCAGCCAGCTGTGACTTTAAAAGGGAGCAGCCCTGTGGAATGCATCTCCCTTAGCTGATAAGTCAAGATGACTGGAGGGGTTTGGACTACCTTAATGTTCTCCTGTGAAAATAAGATACCAATGTGCTTGCATAATGTCAGGTTCTGTTTTTTGCTTTTAGATTTCAGTAAGATTTACACAGGGAAGGAACAGGATGGAATGTTGTTTTTTCATTCTTGCTTTCCTGTTTCTGATTCCTGTTTCATTGTATGATCCTACTGTACAACAAATGATTCAACAATAGGAAGCTGCAACATTTACACCATTATCCTATACATATCTGCTGAAATCAGAAGTAAGCTCTATTGGCTTCAGTGGGACTTACTCTCAGGTAAATGGTTAGACAATTTAGTGATCAGACTGCAGCTTTACATAGTTAAATCTCTGCCTTACAATATATTTTTAAAAAGAGAATCAGGGTGGCTTGTAAATAATAAAATCAAAGATATATATCACTAAAGCAATCCATCTATAAATGCACATAGATCCCTTTCCTGCCTGGGCTCAACAGCAGAAAGGAAAGGCTGAGGATTTCTCACCCATTCTCTTCTCTTCTCTGTCCACATCAGAATAAAGACAGCAAGAGATGATGGTGGGGAACTCAGAGGTGCGGGAAATGAGGCTGGGAGGTCAAAAGCAGGGCCCTGTAGCATTCAAGAACCCCGTCAAAGTCAATTCAAAATATAATTATTTTTAAAAATGAACCTTTCACACTGGAAATTACAAAGTGGCACCAAGAATCAGGCTAATACACACAGTGACTCATGCACATACCCCAATCCTATCACTTAAAGGAATATATTATATAATATTATCATAGAATCATAGAGTTGGAACAGACCACAAGGACCATCCAGTCCAACCCCCTGCCATGCAAGAACTCTCAATCAAAGCATCCCCGACAGATGGCCATCGAGCCTCTGTTTAAAGACCTCCAAGAAGGGAGACTCCACTATATTCCAAGGGAGTGTGTTCTACTGTCGAACAGCCCTTACTGAAGTGAATACAAGAAATTTATTTTCTTAGTTTTGGCCAAACTCTCTAATCTGTTAAGGTCATTTTGAATTCTGATCCTGTCCTCTGTGCTATTAGATACTCCAAATTTGGTGTCATCTGCAAATTTTATAAGCATGCTCTCTATACCATTATACAAGTCATTGATAAAGATAATGAATAGCACTGGGCCCAGGACAGAACCCAGTTGCTCCCTGCTATTCACATCTCTCCAGGATGAAGAGGAGCCAATGGTGAGCACCCTTTAAGTTTGATTTGTCAACCAACTACAGATCTACCCAGGCCCGTAGCTAGCCTTTAGGGGCCTTGGGGCAGAAAGAAGGGCTTAGTAGGGCGGAGTGTTTGCATGCTCCTGAGTTCTACTATGCACCGCGGGTGCCATCTTGGCGCACTGCCATTTGGGGGGCCCTTTGGCTGGGGCCCCAGGGCAGTGCCCCGGTTGCCCCAGCCTAGCTACGGGCCTGGATCTAGCTAACAGTTGCATTGTCTAGCCCTCATTTTATTAGTTCTTTTGTGAGGATATCATGAGGGACCTTGTCAAAATCCTTACTGAAACCAAGATACAGTACATCCACAGCATTCCCTTCATCTACCAAAGTTATAACTCTGTCAAAAATAAAGAGTCAGGATTAATTTGGCATGGCTTGATTTTTGAGAAACCCTTGCTGAATTTTAGTGATCACGGCTTTTGTTTTTAAATGCCTACAGACTATCTGTTTAATTATCTGCTCTAGAAACTGTTACCCCAAGGTCAGGCCATCTCTCAAGTGTGATATCAACATAATATTAAAAGGGACGCTGAGGTGGGTAGCCTGAAATGCCATACTTGGAAATACAGATGGCTGCTGCACAGGAGCAAGTACACAAATATATCACATCTGTTGTAGGTGACTATAGCACCGCCAACATCATCTTATGTAGGCACTGAAATAGAACCCTAGGCCACCCCCTCAAAACTCCTCCACTAAACACCCATGTAAAAGACCTGTGTTGGCTGTGCAGTAACAGACAGTGTGGTAATCTAGATAGTCTCTGTTTCACTTCTTTTCTCAAGCCCTCCTTCCCTGAGACCATGTGCTTAGATAGGGAAACTACACACTATAGAACAATATAATGCTAATGAGCACAGAGTCATACCTCCATTCAGCTCATACAAAAAATCATCCTTAACCCAACAGACACCACCCATAATTTCCTTGAAAACTACAAAAGAGTTTCTAGATGTTGCCAATTTCCGGGATTTTTCCCGAAAAATGGGAATTTTAAAGTTTTCCCATGTCATTTCTGGGATTGCTAAATTTCCAGCAAGATTCTGAGAAATTCAGCCTTCAGGGAAATTCAACCTTCCCGCCCAAAAAACCTGGCCAAAAATACCTTCCCCCCCCCCCCAAACCCCCCCCCCAACCCTCCCCCCCTCGAAGCCCCCCCCCCCTCTACCCCCCCCCCATAGCCCCCCCCCCCCCCCGACCCAGAAGTCTCGCCCCCTGACCGGAAGTCCCACCCTGACCCGGAAATCCCACCCCCATTCTGGGAAATTTGGGAACATTCGAAGAAGCCAATCAAGGAATTTCCTTCGAGGGTGATTGGCAACACTGCCACCACTTTGTCAAAGGCAGCGAGGAGCTGTAGGAGACAAAAGAAGACTTGGGCCTCCCATTGTAAAGACTGCTGGAGGATATAGGAGGACATTAGAGTACAATAGTTAGTGGACTGGGTACAAACAAATAGTGTTACTTGGTACAAACATCTAGGGGCCATTTCATTACTTACTGCTGCACAACAGGACAACCCTCTAATCTTATACAGTAACTTGTTTAAACTATCTGCCACCGAATCATTTTGGACCTCACTGCATCATTCTCAGAAATTTTAAATCTCTCCGATGGCAAGTGTAAATGGTAGCAAGGTCAAAATGCCATGGAGAGATTCAGGATGAGAAAATGTAGTGGGAACACCAATCTGGTATTGCATCACCAAGGAGATCCGTCTCTCCTCAGTACAAAAAAGTAAGTGTGAATGCCCTCTAAGATGACATACTAAGACACAGGACCAATATTTTCCTGCCCTGTTGACCATGATTCCCAAATCTCTTTTCTGGACCTCCTCTGCTTCTCCTGGGGCTAGCAGCACTTGCGGGGCTTCGGGTGCAGCACCAGGCAAGTAGAGGCAGTGCGGCAGCAACGCTGGAAACCACACAAGCCCCGCCAGCCCTGGAAGAAGCAGCAGAGGCCCGGCAGCAGCGCCGGAAGCCCCGCAAGTGCTGCCGGCCCCGGGAGAAGTAGTGGAGGCCCGGCAGCAGCGCTGGAGACCCCGCCAGCCCTGGAGAAGCCACAGGGTCCAGGGGGGTTTAAATGTGGTTCATATGTCCAAATGTACGTAAGATAAAGAGAGGAATCTCCACTGTGTTACATTCTGAATCAGCCCAGAGCTATGCAGTTTTGACAGTGTCACAAAAACTATGCGTCTACTGCCTCCTCCTGGAAACAGTCCAAAGAACTACTGTTTATATTGGGCTCATTCCCACTACCAAAAGCTTCGAATCCTGATTAGAGCTTTAGGCTTCTAATTCCCACTGGAAATCAATTCTGACCCTCATTTGATCAATTCCAGTGGGAAAAACCCGGAGCAAATGCTAAAAGCTCGGGGTATTTAGGTAGTGGTTCTTTTGCGGTTCTTTTGCTAAAACTCGACTCAAGCTCGACTCAGGCTTGCATCCTTCCGAGGTCGCTAAAATGAGTACCCAGACTGTAGGGGGCAAATTAGCTTACTTGCTAATTAGCTTACTTGCTGTTCACCGCTATGATCTTTGGAATAGCGGTATATAAATAAAACAAATTATTATTAAAACAAATTAAAAATCGATCCCGACCCATGTCCAGTAAATGAGTACGCCAGATCTGCATCGATTCTTTCTTAGGGGATGGGAGGTGCAAATGGCAGAGGGGTGTGTATGAGCCATCGCCAGAGATGTCACACACATACCTACTGCTGCCATTTTGGGTTCTTTTTAAAAACAAAACAAAATAAAACTAATTGCAGAATCGCTAGGTCAGCAGACCATTCTACCGATTTTGCGATTACTTTTTTAATATTTTTTTTTAAAAAAGAATCCCCCATCCTCCTTCTCCTCCTTGTCCTTCTCCTGGCTCCCTTCCTTCCTACCTTCTTGCTTTCCTTCCCGCTGCCAGGACTGCCAGACCTCTGTGGCTTCTCCCGGGCTGGTGGGACCTCCAGCGCTGCTGCCGGACCTCCACTGATTCTCCCGGGGCCAGCGGCGCTTGTGGAGCTTCCAGCGCAGCACTGGGAAAGCGGAGGCAGCATGGCAGCAACGCCGGAAGCCCCCCAAGTGCCACTGGTCCTGGGAGAAGCGGTGGAGGCCAGGCAGCAGCGCTGGAGGCCCCGCTGGGCCCAGAGAAGCCACAGAGGCCTGGCAGCCCTGACAGCGGGAAGGAAAGCAGGACGGTAGAAAGGAAGGGAGCTGGGAGGAGGACAAGGAGGAGAAGGAGGATGGGGGATTCTTTTTTTAATCAACCAAAAGAAAACTAATCGCAAAATCGGTCCTATCAGATAAGAGTCGAGTTTTTCTCCAGACACGCTCTAGTCGACCCCCTTTGAGGGTTGAACGGGGTCACCTAAGACCATTGGAAAACACATATTTCTGATGGTCTTAGGAACCGAGACACTGCAATTTTATGGTAGGGAGTACCACAACATGAGGAACTGTATTAAAGGGCTGCGGCATTAGGAAGGTTAAGACCCATTGCTTTAGATTTTATTAATCAGGCAAGGTGTTTCAGAAAGCAAGTAACACCCGTACAAGAAATACAGTGGGCCCTTGGGGTCTGCTGGGGTTTGGTTCCAGGACCCGCCCCCATGGATACCAAAATCCATGGATGCTCAAGTCCCATTAAATACAATGGCATAGTAAAATGGTGCCCCTTATATAAAATGGCCAATTCAAGGTTTGCTATATGGAATTTATACTTTTAAAAAAATAATATTTTAAAGCTGTGAATGCTTGAATCCGTGGATAAAAAAAAATCGTGGATAGGGAGGGCCAACCGTATTTAATTAATGAGACATCAATGGTATGCTGGGAACACCCTGGGTGGTTTTCATTTGCACTTGCTGGGTCTTGATTTTGGTATTTTTCAAACACCAAACTTTGTTTATTTTAA
>NC_056524.1:146662167-146671428 GCF_019175285.1 Sceloporus undulatus | reverse complement strand
CGGGCCGCAGGTTGCCTACCCCTGTTCTAGACTGTCTTCATTGCTTGTTGCCCCTCCAAATCTAGCTTCTTTTTTATTCATGGCATTTTTAGCAAAGGCTGCTAGGGAAATTATGCAGATGAGTGACTCTTATGTTTCCTTGATCTGATTGATCAGGCTCACAGAAACCAGGAATGGGAACTTCCATTACTTATTGTAATAAATTTCCCAGACCTTTTGAGCAGAAAGTCACTGAATGTGACTCTATAGTTGTGACAACATCTGGGGAAGTGTCCTTTATTTCATCTAGTAGGATGCTGACAAATTGGACAAAATGTTTCAATCAGTCCATGTAAGTTTCATTCTTGCTGATAGGATCTTGTAAAGATGGAGTGACTGAGTGGATATGAGGGTAGTAAATGCTTTATTATGTCAAGGTGAGATGCCTGCTGCTTTTAAAGTTGTTACAGTACACCATCTCTTGGGAGAGGAAACCCTCTGAATCCAAAAGCATATATAAATCACCACCCCATAACCAAAGTGCTTGTCTGTGTGATGGCTGAGCAGTTTTGGAATATTTTTTGGAAGAAACACATTATCCAGAGTATGGTTTCAAGCAATGATCTTGTACTAAAAGAGCCTTGGTTGCCCTGACTCCATACAAAAAACAGTATGTCATTTTGCTGATCCATAGGGACCTGGGTATGATTATCCTGGAAAAGGGGTGGTTAAGAGATATGATAGCCCTGTTTAAGTATTTGAAGGAATGTCATATTGAGGATGGAGCAAGCTTGTTTTCTGCTGCCCCAGAAACTAGAACACAGAACAATTGATGCAAGCTACAGAAAAAGAGATTCCACCTAAACGTTAAGAGGAACTTCCTGACAGTAAGAGCTGTTTGACAGTGGAGCTCACTCCCTTGGAGAGTGGTGGAGTCTCCTTCTTTGGAGGTTTTTAAACAGAGGCTGGATGGCCATCTGTCAAAGAGGATGCTTTAATTGTGAGTTCCTGCATGGCGGGAGCTTGGATTGGATGGCCCTTGGGGTCTCTTCCAGCTCTATGATTCTATGATTCCTCCTGCATTTCTTGGTAGTTTTTGATACCATTGATCATGGTATTCTAGATCACCTCTTTTGGGCTGGGAGTAGGAGGCATGGTGTCATGGAGGTTCCACTCCTAGCTATAGGGGCAGCTCCAGAGAGTGGCAGTTTGGGGAAACTAGTGTTCAGCTATCCTTCATGCTGTCCAGTACCTATACCTAGTGAGCTTGAGGGCTGGGTGCTACCATCATCTCAGAATCTAATAAATAAACAAACAAATAAATAAATAAATAAATGTCATCAGAGTGACCTGGACCCATATATACACTGAGCCTATGCCTGGATGTAGCACAGGGATGATTCTAAGTTGTTGTGGTTTTTCCCTCTGGAAAAATAAGCCAAAGGGCTGGTATTAACAAAAATCTTTTCCCCAATCTACTTGGCACATGGTATATTGCATGACTTGGCTGGGCATCACAGAAAGTAACATAGGAGATTATCAAATGTTTAAACCAGAATTATAGTTGTAAAATAGTACCTTTGGCAACACATATTTATTATACACACACACACGCACACACACACACATCACACAATGTCACCTCCAACCCATAGCTTCCATTTCTGTGAAAAACAGTTGGGTGTCCTTTTTCACTGATACAGGAAACCTGTCAATAAACTATCCACTGTGTAGCCTTCCCATTAATCCTTTTGTGCGAAATGTCACTGCTGCAGCACTTCAGTATTGACAGTCATGTTATGTCATAGTCTCCTCCTCTTTCCTTGTCCCCTGGCTCCACTGTTCCCAAGCAGCCTAATTTTTTTTTTAAAAAAAAGAAATCTGTTTCTTTTATTCCCCCCCCCCCTTTTAAAACATATATCACATTAACAGAACTCCATAATTTTGTTTAAAAGTGAAAATAAAAAAGATTATTTGAAAGGCAATGAAGGGGGGCCTGGGGGGGGCATGGGGCATCAGAGTGAATCCAGAAGGGAGCATGATGGCAGAAGCAGCCCCAATCAGGTGCTTGACAAGATGTGTGACAATGGCTGCTGACAAACCAGTACATATCCATTTTCTTTAACAAGAACTATTGTGGCAAGAATGAGGATCATGTGATAATGTCCAGAGGCAAACTGAATATACATTGGCACTGTCCCTGAAGTGTGAAGCCATTGTGGGACAACCAGAATTAACAAAATGTATGCACTCATACATTAAGAGCTATTCCCAAACTCTGATGGTGAAAAGCAGGAACTTTCTAGATGCCAGTGAAGCATACAGCACTGGTAAATGGTGAATGCAGGAGTACTGGATGCAGCTGGCAAGGCCTGCAGCCTCACAATTGGATTCAAAACACTTTCATCATGTTTCCTCCTTGGTTGCAAATGGAGTAGTCAATTTTTTGTGTTTTTTTTCCGGCTATGAGGCCACGTTCTAGAAGAGTTTATTCCTGACGTTTCACCAGCAGCAGTGGGTGGCATCTTCAGAGACTCAGTCACAGCTGCTGGCGAAACGTCAGGAATAAACTCTTCTAAAACGCAGCCTCATAACCCGAAAAACTCACAAAAAACTATGGATGCCAGCTGTGAAAGCCTTCGAATTCACATTGGAGTAGTAAAATAATTGGTCTCAGTAATACAGAATCGATATAAATACATATAAAACTGGAACATCCCTGAAAAAGCTATTTATCTATATCTGTCTATAATAATGTTAAAATTATGTGTATCCAAAAGAGATGTGAACAGCAAATGGCAGTTTTCAAAGTAAGTTACTTCAGAAGCAACTCCTGTTGAAGTTCCCTCTTCTATGTTTATCCCAATACTCATTTAAGATGTCTAGGAAGGTTAACTTTAAAAGATAATACTCATAGGGGGATCTGAGTGACTTGTGGCACAAGTCCTTTCTAGCATTAAAATAAGACTTTCAAAAGCTCTATGCAATAGATAGTGAGGCTGCTGTCCTCACTATCGCACCTAAGAGTGCTGTATAATGTGTGCCGTAATAAATAGGGATGGAAAAGGAGGAGGGGTGGTGGAGCAATAAACAAAGTCTTGTCTTCTCTGACCAGCCCCCAGTGTGTGTGTGTGTGTGTGTGGAGCAGTATTTGTTCTATAAAGGAAAAAAGTCTAAACATTTATCAAACCGCTGCAGCCTCTCCTGCTTGCTGGTTCTTCCTCATTCCTAACTTTTGCCAACTTGACCACACACTGATGTTGCTTGACTGCATGTGTCTCCTGTGGTTATCATCTGTGAAATATTGGAGGGAACGGGATTGGAGAAGAAAGCACCTGAACTTTCCATTGCAATTTTTCCTTTGTAGAAACAGGGCTGGAGGAGAGAGCTTCTATTGGCAGACCAAATTGAAATTCCCGTTCCTTCTTTTTCTCCTTTGGAGGTGTTTCCCCATCCACAGCCCACCCACCGACCAGCTCTCACCACACCAAATCACCATACAAGCACTATTGAACTTTTGCATGGGAAATCATAGCACAACAGTGGCAGGAAAGAGGGTCATTAATAGAGTTTTGTGATATTAAAAAGGAACACATTTTAAAAGAGTAAGAATGGGAAAATGGGAGAGAACAGAAACAGCAATGTTCATGCAGTACCCCCTTCCAGGGGCACTATTCTCCTATTGTTAATCCATATTACAGTATTTGCACCTGAGATGAGCCTCGTAGTCTTCACTAGCCAGTGACAGTAGATTTTCTCATTCAAAATGTACTTTGGAAGTTCCACTCTCCCACCTTACTCTCACTTGAAAACTATCTCTTCTAGACAAAGCATAACTCACACTTCACTCAGGCATCTGGTAGGCACTATGAGTCCTTACCTTTCATCCTCCAAGCAGGCATCCATGTACTCATCCAAGCTGTCACTTGTGGGATACCTTCTTAAAGGGTATGAGCGGTAATGTCACTTCTCCTACGTGGTCATTTTTGTAATCATCTGAAGATTCTTCTCATCTAAATGTAGAGGGGAGGAGAGAGGAACTGCCCTCTTCATAGTTTTGTCCTGAAAACATTCTCTTGGCTGCCACTCAAAAAGACTGTTCCGTATGCTTTTTCTTCGACAGTCAGCATCCTATCTAAGGAAACTGCAGAAGTCTGCATCTGTCAGCATAGTGTCCACCGGCTTCTTGCAGTTTGAGATGCAAGGACAAGCATCCATATTCTTTTATGTTTTCATTAGTGTATGATCAGCTCTGGAGAGGAAAGAGCACTCAGAACTCCAGAGTCACAAGAAGAATTTCTGCTGTGCGCACAAAGTTCTTTTCAGAGTTGGCTCCATATGCAATGCACACCAGAATTTCTGGTTCACATTTGTCTGACCTTGGAACCTGGCATTTTGGTTGTCAAATGTTGTGAGACCAGAGAGTACAGCAAAAGTTCTGTTTTTCCTGGAGTATCACTTAGGGTACTGAACTCGCCTGATGCTGTTGCAGCATGCTTATCAGTAGATCCAGGTTTGTCTAAAGAGTCTGAAGCTGTAGGAAGACCTTGTCTTAGTCCTTGACTTTTTTCACTTTGTCTTCATGTTTGTCAAAATCACCTTGTTATCAGATGTGGGTATTTTTGCCTAACAAAATAATATAAATAAAGATTATAGTCATGAGATTTTATCACTGATTAAAACATACATCCTAAAGCTATGTGTCAAGTCCAACTACAGGCTCATCTGTTTTTTGCACTTTATCGAAAGCCCTTCCTTTAATCCCTCTGTGTACCGCAGGGAACAAATGGCAGGTGGAGGTGGTGGGGGGCCGTCTTCCCCAGTTTTCAGTCCTGCAAGCAAGTTTGTCACCATTTGACTAATTATTGGTTCCCCCCTCCTTTTTTTCTTTTTTGGTATTGAAGTTCCAATGCAGAGGAGGTAAATCACCCATTTATGTCTAGGTTTGGGTGTTTTCTTTGTGAATTTAAAAAAAAAGTGTTTTGTGGCTTGGGGGCTTCTAGGGGAAGATGTGTCATTTTGCCACATAGGCCACATTTTGTTCACCTCTGGTGTAGAGACTGGTTGTAAATAATCTGGGAAAAGAGAAATTTCATTGACACATATACCTGAAGGCAACCTCTTCTCCAGACAGCCCAGGGAAAACCAGCCCAATTAAGGCATAAAACACTCTTCCTGAAATTCTGTAACATGAGAGCAGAGATCACAAGTATTAAATATTCTCCCATACTCAAACCCCTTTGATAGTGAAAAACTAGATATTAGGGTAATCTTTGTGATGTTTGTTTCATACATATAGTTGGATGTGATGTACCAAGTTTCATTTGGCATAAATGAAGGTTAGATTTTATGCTTAAATAAACTATTTAATGTGTGTGCTTTCAAGTTCTGTGTAAATTTACAGAAACCATAGAATCATAGAGTTGTAAGAGACCACAAGGGCCATCCAGTCGACCTCTTGAATGCAAGAAAATCACAATCAAAGCATCAGACAGATGGCCATCAGCTCTGCTTTTAAAGACCTCCAAGGAGGAGACTCCATACACTCGAGGGAAGAGTGTGTTCCATGTCAAAACCCCCTTACTGTCAAGAAGTTCCTCATAATGTTGAGTCTTTTTATTTATTTCGTACAACTTTGTTTCAGTCTTGGAACCAAAGGAACACTCGAGGAATTAACAAATAATGTTGGAAGTGAGACCGAAATTAGCAAGCAAGTCAAAACCCTGGGGCATGAAAATGTACCAGGACCCGAACCGACGAGTCCATCAAATCTATCTTTCAGAGCTCTGTGAAGACTAAAGCTAGACAGGAAACATGTAGTGTTACATTATAACATCCTAATCTCCCCTCTTCTCCTCCTCATCCATTCTGGACAGAATATTTGGTATTCTGAAAATAGCTTGCAAACAGCAACTTTCCAGACAGCCCCTATGCATTAATTTACCCACTGAACAACACTAGAGGGGAGAAGCCCCAACCACACGCATTTCCACAGGGAGTATTTTTATACTAACCTATCTAAGCCAAACATCTATATACCGGAAAGAATCCACAATATCAGCTTTCCAACTAGCCCACCCTCTTAATTCATCCTGTTAAATAAGAGCAGCATGGGAGAGATGTAAAATCACAAATTCCACAGGAACACCTTCTCAAAGAATCTGGGCAACGCTGTATTTGGACATCATTGAACACATCTCCAGTTACAGTGGCTACCCCGGGATACGAATGATCGCGTTACGAATTTCGGGGTCCGAAAAAGTTAGCTTGAAAAACTGTTCGGGTAACGAAAGATTTTCGGGACGAAATTTTTCGGTGTGTTTCGGGCTTTGGAGAAATTAAAAGCCGCGGCTTTCGCACTGCGGGAAAGCTTTTTTCGGGTTGCGAAATCTTTCGGGTTGAGAACGGCACCCGGAACGACTAATTGTAACCCGGGTACACGTTAATGAGCTAGAGTGGTGTTGGTGCAAGAAGCCACAAAAATTTTATAGATGCACCTCCTTGAACCTATCCATATATAGTTTCCTGATAAGTGGCATTCTAGGCCATGTTCTAGAATTGGAGTTTGGCCCATAGTATTAAGAAATGATTCCTATTAATTTTTTTTCGACTTTGCCTCCACTACCATCTGTTCAGAGAAACAGACCGAGGGGGCCCTCCCTCATTCATCTGCCATGGCCAGGGGCTCAAGGGGAGAAGAACAATTGTAACTTGACCCTTTCCATTGAAATTCCCTTTTGCTTTGTGTCATGTCTTCTTTTGAATGTAGCCTAAGGGCATGAACTGGCTAACAATTTTGTAAGCTGCTCTGAGAGTATTTCCACAGAGTGGGGTATAACAACGGCCCTTACAACCTGGGGGGTTTGCAGCTCAGATCCACAATCACTCCTGTTCTGCAATGCGAAGTGATGTTTTTTCACACCAGATCTGGAGTCACTCCTGTCTAGCAATGTGAATTAGCTAAAAACTTGATGTTTTACCAGAACCTGGTTGCCTTTCCATTGCCTCTTTTCGAATTGAGCAGGAACGGAGTCAGTTTGATTCAAGCAGTCACGTGATTGCAGATTCGAGCAAAGCAGGGTGAGAGCACATTGTTCACCACACGGAGCATACTTTGATGGTGGGGTTCTGGATGCTGTCATCCTTCCCTGCCCCTCCTTAGCTGTTCATCCTTCATCAGATGAGGAGCAGTAGGGAGATGGGATAGGTGGCCGGGTAGCAGAGGGGGGAGAGATGGGATGCCGGAGCAGAGCAAGAGAGATGGGATAGGTGTTAGGTTGGCAGAGGTGGCGAGATGGGGAGAGGTGCAGGGCAGCAGGGGTGATGGGGATAGGTCACAGGGGGTCACTGGTGCCAGGATCAGGTGAAGAACAGATAGGGGAGATGGGATCGTATAGGGGTCAGGAGCCAGGATTGACTGAAAGGAGTATGGGGATGATGGGATAGGTGACAGATAGACAAGTGCATGAAGGAGGAGGAGGGGGATTAAGGAGCAGGACGCAAGGGGCCAAGGGGCGGTTGACATCAGAGTGATCTTCCACACCAGTATCCAATTCGAAGTGAAATTGAAGGAGCGTGAAAGCGAATTCTGTGGGATTCACTTTTTTCTGATTTCACCAAAATGAGGAGTCACTTTGGATTCACTGAGGAAGTCGCCACAGAAGCGTGCCCCTAGAAAGGAATCTCATCGATAACACATTCACATTATGACGTGAATTCGCATCGTGGGACCCCAGATCTGAGCTCCAAAAATCCCCAAACACCTTCAGTGTGTAAACGCCTAGGTTTCCTACTCCAAAATTTCAAAATTTACTTAGGCATCTGCTGTGATTAAGCATAACAAGTCTATTTTCTCAAGACTTTTTGCAGCCTATCTTGCTTCCACATTGGCTAGAGACATTTTTAAACAAATGAAGTTATCTTATGGGCCAGCTAATGGTTTCCTAACTAGTACACTGGAAAACCCGGGATCGTAAATGCGCGCGTTAGAAATTTCGGGTTACGAAAAAATCCATTAAAACAAACTTTGTTCCGGGTTACGAAGGTTATTTCGGGTTACGAAAAAATTTTTTGTTGCTTTTTTTTTTTTTTTTTGGCGCTTTTTCGCACTCAATCGCGGCTTTCGCTATTAGCGCTATGGGCTTCGGCTTGAGAATGCTTTTCGGTTTACGAATGGCGCGCGTGAACAATTAATTTCTTAACGGGGGAGCCCTGTACTAGGAAGAATCCTGCAATTCACTTTAATCACAGTTATATGCCAACCCTAGAGGTGGGTAACCAATTGGAACAGTCTCTCTTTGTTGAATATTATTGCGCGTTACAGGACCCCAATAAATTGCAAGGTTCTGTGCCGCCAACGTTTGCTGCGTCGAGAACCGCAGAACAAACGGCACGGTTCCCGGAGCAGCAATAGTAGGAGCGCAAAAATGTGCTCTTCTTGCAGCCCGGAAGAGACGCCACGAGGTTCTATTATGCCACTCGCGGCGTCATTCCGCCGCGGACGTGCGGACTCAGAGTGTCCGTTACATCAAAATGGCGGCAGCCATGTGGACTGGCCGCTGCATTTGTTACGGACTCAGTCATGTAGGTTAGGGGGTCTGGAAGAGACGCCCTTTTAAACCTGCAGGACTGAGTCCGTTCTAGGGTGCCGTTTGTAACGGGCCATTGATTGTGTAGCTGAGAATAAGAAATGGCGGTGTTGTTCATTCTGAAGTAAATCTTGAATTACTATAACACAACAACAACCTTGTGTGTGTGGATTATTAATTGTACAATCATGTCCCTTCCCAAATACAGACTAGTAATAAAAAAGTGGAGAGAACAGGACCAAAATTCAGTTAGTACTCCTTGTTGAATAGTTGCTGATTGTGTTTGAGAAGACTTTTATCAATGTTCAATGATATAAATAGTCTATCCTGGTTTGGATTAGCAGTTGCTTTGGGCTCTATGATGGGTTCGATTCCTCTCTTGGAGTGTTGCCAATTTTCGGTGGAATTTCCCTTGGAATCTGGGGACTTTAATTACTTTCTGTGGATTTTGACCTGAATAATAATATTATAAATATTGGGAATCTGGGATTTTGTTTTAAAACTTAGGAGATAATACTTCAAGTTGTTGGCAACACTGCTCTTTGCATTAAACCCAATGGACGACCTTGGTGCAAATCTTATTATCTCAGTCTGGGAAAGGCATATGGCAAATTCCTTGAACAAATCTTGAGAAGAAACTCCATGATAGGAAAAGTCCATTTTCTTGTTTTAGCCTTTTAAGATCGAAAGCACA
>NC_056524.1:146659606-146662142 GCF_019175285.1 Sceloporus undulatus | reverse complement strand
TCCCATTCTTACTCTTTTAAAATGTGTTCCTTTTTAATATCACAAAATTCTATTAATGACCCTCTTTCCTGCCACTGTTGTGCTATGATTTCCCATGCAAAAGTTCAATAGTGCTTGTATGGTGATTTGGTGTGGTGAGAGCTGGTCGATGGGTGGGCTATGGATGAGGAAACACCTCCAAAGGAGAAAAAGAAGGAACGGGAATTTCAATTTGGTCTGCCAATAGAAGCTCTCTCCTCCAACTCTGTTTCTACAAAGGAAAAATTGCAATGGAAAGTTCAGGTGCTTTCTTCTCCAATCCCATTCCCTCCAATATTTCCCAGATGATAACCACAGGAGACACATGCAGTCAAGCAACATCAGTGTGTGGTCAAGTTGGCAAAAGTTAGGAATGAGGAAGAACTGGCAAGCAGGAGAGGCTGCAGCGGTTTGTTAAATGTTTAGACTTTTTTCCTTTATATAACAAATACTGCTCCACACACACACACACACACACACACACACACACACACACACATACACTGGGGGCTGGTCAGAGAAGACAAAACTTTGTTCATTGCTCCACCACCCCTCCTCCTTTTCCATCCCTATTTATTATGGCACACATTATACAGCACTTTTAGGTGCGATAGTGAGGAGAGCACTCCCAATTGCATAGAGCTTTTGAAAGTCTTATTTTAATGCTAGAAAGGACTTGTGCCAAAAGTCACTCAGATCCCCCTATGAGTATTATCTTTTAAAGTTAACCTTCCCAGACACCATGCCTCCTACTCCCAGCCCCAAAGAGGTGATCTAGAATACCATGATCAATGGTATCAAAAACTACCAAGAAATGCAGGAGGAATCATAGAATCATAGAGCTGGAAGAGACCCCAAGGGCCATCCAATCCAAGCTCCTGCCATGCAGGAACTCACAATTAAAGCATCCTCTTTGACAGATAGCCATCCAGCCTCTGTTTAAAAACCTCCAAAGATGGAGACTCCACCACTCTCCAAGGGAGTGAGCTCCACTATCGAACAGCTCTTACTGTCAGGAAGTTCCTCTTAACGTTTAGGTGGAATCTCTTTTTCTGTAGCTTGCATCCATTGTTCTGTATTCTAGTCTCTTGGGCAGCAGAAAACAAGCTTGCTCCATCCTCAATATGACATTCCTTCAAATACTTAAACAGGGTTATCATATCTCTTAACCACCCCTTTTCCAGGATAATCATATCCAGGTCCCTATGGATCAGCAAAACGACATACTGTTTCTTGTATGGAGTCAGGGCAACCACGGCTCTTTTAGTACAAGATCATTGCTTGAAACCATATTCTGGATAATGTGTTTCTTCCAAAAAATATTCCAAAACTGCTCAGCCATCACACAGACAAGCACTTTGGTTATGGGGTGGTGATTTATATATGCCTTTGGATTCAGAGGGTTTCCTCTCCAAGAGATGGTGTACTGTAACAACTTTAAAAGCAGCAGGCATCTCACCTTGACATAATGAAGCATTTACTACCCTCATATCCACCCAGTCACTCCATCTTTACAAGATCCTATCAGCAAGAATGAAACTTACATGGACTGATTGAAACATCTTGTCCAATTTGTCAGCATCCTACTAGATGAAATAAAGGACACTTCCCCAGATGTTATCACAACTATAGAGTCACATTCAGTGACTTTCTCCTCAAAAGGTCTGGGAAATTTATTACAATAAGTAATGGAAGTTCCCATTCCTGGTTTCTGTGAGCCTGATCAATCAGGCTCACTATCCAGAACAACTTCTGATTAACAGATCAAGGAGACATAAGAGTCACTCGTCTGCATAATTTCCCTAGCAGCCTTTGCTAAAAATGCCATGAACAAAAAGGAAGCTAGATTTGGAGGGGCAACAAGCAATGAAGACAGTCTAGAAAGTGAAGCTCTGGGAGAATAGCAGGTCATCTGCATATTTTCCCCAGTAGCCTTTGCTAAAGGTGCCGTGAGTGAAGAAAGAACTGGGTTTGGAGAGGGACCAAGCCTTACAGCTAGTGCCAAGTGTTTTGGGGTGTACAGTTACATCCCACACAGATATTATAGAGAGAAAGGGGAGAAAAATAACTGCAGTGTTGAAGGCATGAAGATCCATAGTTGTCTGCTGTATTGTATGTGCAATGTTTGTCTTCTTCCTAGGTAAACTCGTTGAATATGGCTGTATCAAGTACAAATTGATGGTTGGAGATAATTGCACCCATGAATCCTGGTGGGAGAGGCATGGGATATAAAAGACAAAAATAGATGTTATCACATTTACGAGTGTAGGCAGCCCGTATCTGCTCAGGCAGCCCATCTGCAACCTGGACCTCTTCTACTGTTTTTTCAAGAACAAGATTTTTCCATACTTGAAAAAGCTGCTGGAGAAGTCCAGGTTGAAGACAGGCTGCTCCAGTGGATACGGGCTGCCTACAGCCTGGACATGGTTGTAAATGCAATAACATCCATTCTCGTCTTTTAGATTCCTGGATATGATAATCTCCCTAGTCTTGGAAGAAAAGGTCAGCATACTACACC
>NC_056524.1:146656598-146659506 GCF_019175285.1 Sceloporus undulatus | reverse complement strand
ATGGGGCCAAAGATATATCAAAATACAGATATATATCTCCCAAATAACGTTGGCATGTTACAGACCGCCCAAAACAGGCGGTCTGCCACCACCGTCATTTGCAGCGCGGAGGAGCCCCAGCATCCATCATACTTTGGTATGGTGCTTAGATTTTGGCACAGAACACTTTATGTGGCACATGCAGTCTGGATATCAGAACTGACAACTCAGAAGCAAAATTCAGAAGGTGGATTCCAGTTGCGTATGCTTTCATGTGTCTACTTTGTTGGACTGTTTGTTTAAAATTAAAATGCAATATTAACAAATTAAATAACTAACAGTTAGTTACCCCTGTCAAGACACACTATTCTGCCACTTGATGGGGTCACCTCTCTCTTTGTAATTGTAGGGCCAGCCCTGTCCATGTGGATCACCTTATCTGTATGTGTTAGCCCAATGGAAATTGATCAAATTTACTCAAAATTTAATGTTTTAGTAATTACTAGTCCAAATCTAGAAATTACTATGATAATCTCTATCTATACTAGCTTGTATAGAGAGAGTGTATACCAAACTATTAATTAATGTAGACTACTGCTTTTACCAGACCCACATTAAAGGTATATAGAAGCAGAGAAGCTGACCCAGGGGATTTCCTTGCCAGCTGCAAATGTCATAACTTGAAGGAGTGTTTCTAAGATTTTTCTTGCATTCTTCCACAGACTCTTACAGCGGGTACTGCAGTTGGAGCATTCCATTGCCAACATCATATCCAAGACTGAAGCCTTGGTTGTGAAACTGGAGGGCATAGAGAGAAGCAAAGTAAGGAACAATGACCCAGGGGAGAAGCTATTTGATGCTAGATAGTAAAAAAAGGGGGGGGCCTGCTGTAACTGCATTCTGTGCTACTGTTCTTACACAAAGGAGGAGGTTGAATTTGATAACCTCCAAGATCCCTTCTAAATCTCTGATTCTCTAAGGGCCCATTCAGACTGACCTTTTTGCACTGGAAGGAACTAGGAAGCTTCGGTTTCCCCCTCCCCGAACCCCTCTGGAAGCAAGTGCTGATTACCAATCAGGGTATTTTAACCCTGAATACCCTCTTGGAGAAACTGAGTTAAAGTTGCTGTCAATCAAATTTAGTTCCACGATCATCATAGGTGACGTTCTCTGCACTCATTGGCCCATCGGAAGTGTGCTTCCCCCCTCCTTTTAAAAAAAATCCCAGGCACCAGTATTGCGCAGATGCTGTCAAATTAAAAACCTCCTCTGTGTGTGTGTGTGTGTGTGTGTGTGTGTGTTTTGTGGGTATTTGGGTCAGTGCAGGTTATGATCTTCCCTTGGCCCAGTTTTCAACCCCCAAATGCAAGCTAATGCCATCTCTGCATCCTGCATCCTCCCTCCTTGCCACCCCAGAATGCCTCATGCACATGTAGAAGTAGTAGTAGTAGTAGTAGTAATAATAATAATAATAAATCACCTCGAAATGCCAGAAAAGGAAGCCATGCATCCATTGCTTTCCCTAGGCTACCCCTGAATTCCTTAGAGACAATAGCAAAAGCATTCTGTATCAATTTGCCAAATTGGAAAGAGAAACGTTGTAACATTCGCATTGTAGCATTCACATAGAAAAAAAGGCTTTTGCAAAGTGCCTTGCTGTTGGAAGCAAGGAAATGAAAGGGAAATTGAACAAGCAGCTAGCCACATTCTATCTAAATATATATCTACCTGAAGCAAAAACCATGCGCATAATTGCCAAAAATAATTTTAAAAAATAAATTTTAAAAAAAGGAAAGCTGCCTGGTGTGAGAGGGAGGCTTGCTCCGTCCTGTGGCCTCCCTCTGACCTGCCCTGAATTGAACCTTCATCCTGCTTATGTTCTTTCTATATATCTATCTACCTATTGCAAAAAACATGCACATTTTTTGTCAAAAATAATTTTTAAAAATGAAAAATAAAAAAGGGAAAGCTGCCTGGTGTGAGAGGGAGGCTTGCTCCGTCCTGTGGAGTTCCTCTGAACTGACCCTTCATTCTGCTCCTTCCTTCTCCTCCTCCTGCTCCGTTATAGAATGCCCTCCATGGCCCCCTTCTTCCCCCTGGCTCCTTCTTCCTCTGTCACTTTCTCCAGTTCCCCCCCTCTGCCCTCCCTCTGACTGCCCTTTGCATCCCCTGTCAGTCACCCCGATTCCCCTTTTGTGCCTCCTGTCACCCTTTGCCTCCTGTCACCCTGATTCCCCTTTTTTCCATCCTTCCTCCAGCTCCTTCCTCCTTTGCCCCGATGAAGGGGAGGGAATGCCCTGCCCACTGCCCTCCCTCCAACCTAAATTCCTCCCATGAACTTGCCCTGATCATGATCAGGGGCAAGTTCATATTCTCAGAACCCCTTTTTTTTTTCAAAAGAGACGGCTTTCCCCTCCAATTCCAAATGACGCGCACCAAGGGGCATTTGCCACGAAATGGTTGTGCATGCCTCGCATTCGATTGTGAGAGATTTGGGGGCAATATGAACTTCATGTGCAAAGATCAATTCCTGATCTGGGGTAAATGGTAGCCTGAATGGCCTCTAAGCAGACTTTTTCATAGCCAAAGCAAAGTAGCTGGCCTTAGGGCTAGACTGCAGTGATTTGTGGTAATAATAATAATAATTATAATAATAGAGTTTATTTGTATTTCCCGCCTCTCCAAAGATCGTAACCCCCATAAACCACGGATATCAAACAGCAAAAGGAGAGAAGCAAAGACTTCACTTCTGAATAATTTTTTTTACACATTCAACAGTCATACCCTACAATTGTCCCAGTTCAGCAAGAGCAGTCCTGATTGATATTCAGTCATCACAGTATTTCAACTGCTTTTAAAATATCCCTGTTTCTTTCTCAACGTCCCACTTTCCCCTATTGTCCTCAGCTTATTTCAGTTGCTGCTGTCT
>NC_056524.1:146642229-146656498 GCF_019175285.1 Sceloporus undulatus | reverse complement strand
TGCAGTGCATTCTGGACCTATGTCAGACCCTTGGTCCATTTAGGGCAATATTGTCAGCTCTGAGTGACAACAGTGAGTCAGGCAGGGCTCTGGTATTCCCTGGCCCTAAATGGGCCGGGCAGAGGTGATGTGGAGAGCTAAACAGATATATGTAAAATTAAGGGCAAAAAGGGAAGAATTGGATAAGATGGAAATAAATGAAGCACAAGAAAATCTGATCTATTTAAGAAGAGAATTTAAAGGATTTAAAGGAAATGGAAGATAAGAATTTGGTAGTACTAAGGAAAGAAGTGGAGAAAAAATTGGCAGAATATAAAAAAATCTAGTTATCCTGGTTTGGAAGAATTGAATTAATCAAAATGAAAATATTACCAAAATTAATTTTTTATTCAGAATGATACCATTAAAAGTGTCGGAAACCGAACTGAATAAATGGCAACAGCTAATAAATATATTCTGTAATGGAGGGAAAAGAACAAGATTAAATAAACAATTTTGGTATAAAACACAAAGAGAGGAAGGGTTAGGCCTTCCCAATATAAGAGGATATTATGAGGCTAATCATTTGAGATATGTTATAGAAGGCATTTTGAGTGGGATAGATTTTGAATGGTTAGAAGTGGATATAGAGGAAGTAGATATGAGAATATGGAATATTTTTTAAGAACTTTACTAGGAAAGAAATAAAAATTATTGGAAACCCACTTATAAATAATATAATAGAAATATGGTATAGACATAAAAAGTAGTTAATGAATGAAGATTCAATAATAACACCAATAATAATGGAAAAGAAATTCCCAAAGAACTTGAGAGGATTGTTAGATAAGGAGTTAAAGGAAAGGAAAATAGACAGAATAGAAGATTGGATAGATGTAAGAATAGAAAAAGGAAATATAAAAGAAAAATTTATGGGAATAAAAATTTCATGGTTTCATTATATGCAAATAGAACAGTGGATTAAAAATTGGAGGAAAAGGAATGTAGAAAAGAAAAAGTATACACAATTTGAACAAATAGTTCAGAAAGGAAGAGAAATGGAAGAAAATGATAATATAAAAGGAACTACTAGTAAAATTTATAAAATGTTGATGGAGAATAAAGGAGGAAAAATAAAAGGAAATACTTTAAAGGGACTATGGGAAGAAGAATTAGGATGTAAAATAAATGATAAGGAATGGGATACAATTTGGGAACAAAGACACCTGAAAAATTTATCAGTTCAGATAAAAGAAAATTATTATAAGTTTATTTGGAAATGGTACCTGACTCCAGTGAGATTACATAATATTAATAAGAATAATTCAAAAAATTGTTAGAGAGGTTGTCAAGAAGTAGGGTCATATCTGCATATGTGGTGGCAATGTAAATATGTACAAAATTTTGGGGAAAAAGTGCTATTAGAAATAGAAAATGTTATGAATATAAAAATAGATAGAAGATCGAGTATAGTTTTGTTATCGTTATATAACTCAGAGAAATGGAAAAAAGAAAAAAAGATTTGGTAATCAGTTTGCTTACAGCAGCAAGATTAATAATAGCAAGGTGTTGGAAAATGAAAATAGATGTAGAAGTGGAGGATTGGTACAAAGAGGTATGGAAATTAGCTATTAATGATAAATTGACATGTAAACTGAAAGTTAAAAAAGGACTATGGAAAAGAAATAACTTTGAGGGGATTTGGAAAGAATTTGTTGAGAAAGTACTGAGAAAAGAACATGGAAGATTACCTCCAGAAGACGAACTGAAATTTTGGATGGGATATAAGGATGGAAATGGCTCCGGGGAAGGAGGTCTCTGAGGGGTATATAAAATAATTTGTTAAAATGTAATAGAATGTAGGGGTATATTTGTTTATGAAAATATTATAAAAAATTAAATAAAAAAGTAATAACCAGGCCAAATCCTGGTCAGTTTCTGAAATCAGATAAGATGGGTGTGTTCACAGTGGTATGGTGGTAGAAGCTGTTCTCTGGGATCAAATATATACGATATATTGGAGCATCTATCCCCCAGAAAAAGATTTTACAGAAATGCTGCAGCAGTGTGTGGACAAACATGATTATCAACACCCATGTCTATTGTACCAGTGGCAACTAAAGGTACAGAAGAGGAAAACTGAGTAACAGAAAATATATTGGACATAATGACTCTCCTGAATGTCTGCTAGGAGAAAAAATTAGCAATTTTCAGACAAAGAAAGAAAAAAGCCTGAAGCCTATTAGCATAGCTCTACCTGCCAAAGAGAGTGGGAGGCACAGCCCATGTAAGAACACCCTGCTCTGAAGGAAGATTTATACACTTTCAGATTTTCTAAGGGCTGAAACAGATGGCCCTAAACCGGTGGCTTGATGCAACCCCTTAGAACGCCAGGTATGCCATACCCCCAACCTGATTTTGGCAGCTCAACAAGAAGCAGCAGAAATCCCCTCCTTTGTGAGCCTGCAAAAACTTTGCTTTTCTGCCACGGTGGCAGCTTTGTGGTGTTCCTGCAGCTTGTGGCATCTGAACACTGCATCGCCGGAGCACCACAAAGCCGTGTGGCTGGGTGGCTTCACGGTGGCTTCCTACCAGCTTGGGGGCACACGTCGTTTGAACAACATGCCCCTAAGCTGCCTGGAAGCCACCACAAAGGGGCAGTCCGTTTCGCCCCTAATTTTGTCTAGAAATGAAAAATACATGTAAATACGAATAAGATTCAGTAAAATTTGAAATCTATCCTATTTTTATGACACAAAGCATGGCACAATACAGGTGGATCAGAGCCTACCTTTTCAGGTCATCAAACACATCAGGAAGCAGGAAATTAAGCAGAGACCAAAGCTCAGCTAAGTTGTTTTGCAAAGGAGTTCCAGTTAATAGAAGTTTATTGTCAGTGTTAAACCGTTTTAATTCCTGAATAAGACGACAATTCATATTTTTAATCCTATGTCCTTCATCCACAATTAAGTATTTCCAGCTGAAGTTCTAGAGAAAAATAGCCTCCAGTTATTTCAGAAAGATAGAAAGAAGGAAAAAAAATAATCTCACACATCTTTCAGATTTATCAAATGTCTATTCACCTGAAGGAAAAAACAAACATTATCCTGAAATGTTTAACCGTATGTGCACCTTCCTTGAATATACTAGACCTCAGACTGCTAATGTGGTTATTTACACATTGGCAAGTACAACAGCATAGAGACATACTCTCTGGCAGCCACACACACACACACACATTTAATGCAAGTTTATGCAGTTCCCCCCCTCTGAGCTGGCACGCAAGTAAGTTTCACAAATCACAAGGCAACAGAAATAGAATTTTCAATATAACATTTTCTTACACCATGTGTGACAATGCCACTTATAAAATTTCCAACATAAAACAATGTATGCCAGTCTAAGGGGCCAAACAGACAGACCAAAAAAGCTGGCTTCCAGGCAGCTTAGGAATGTGGCGTTTTGACTCTGCATGCCCCTAAGATGCCCAGAAGCCACCCAGCTGTTCAGACGGGGTAACTTCAAGCTGTTACGGGAGTGTGGCATTTTGATGTCACACCCCCCCCCCAGAGCGGCTTGAAACCACCCAGGGGTTGTGGCCTTTGTCCACCCAAATAGGAGTGGCTCTTTTATTCTCCTATTTAGGTCGGCGTCAGGGTGCGGCATGTGAGTGCCATGGTTCTGGGGTAGCCGCAATCTGCCCTTTTGAGGCAGTCTGTTTTGCCCCTAAGAGACCCCTTCCAAATAAAGGATTTAGCATACAAATTCTGTTGATTAATGGTGCTTACATATGTAGCCTTTTCTGTGTAACTGCAGCCCTCACATGATTTTATGCAAGCTTCAAATGATAACACCTTCAGTTTGCAGTTCTCCAATGTTTTTCCACTACTTCCTCCATCTTTTTTTCTTAACAGAAAAAATGTTAATGAAAAGAAAGATAAAATATCTCCATAATGCCTTCTGAGTGTCTGAAGTATGAGACACATGTATGTGACATAACACTCAAGCCCCCTACTGTATTTTCTGAAAGTTCCAGAATCTTCTAGTGGAATTAAAAATATGATCTCAGTTACCAATATAATCACAGTTACCACAAGATAACAGAATACTGTATATCCCAAGCAGTATGTATGTATGTCTTTAATTCATGTATGCATACACCTTTTTAATTGGATAAATATAATGGGCAGAAAGTAATCTGATGAACAGCCTGTATACACACCTGAAGAAAATTTCTGTCTCTCATGGCAATTTCAAAAGAAGTTATGACCACTGGATGAACATTTAATGAACCTTCTCTCCTTCGAATTTTAGGAATCATTGCACGCCGTTCTTTTTGGTTCCCATGGTAGAGCATTATAGGAATCTATGATTATTTTACACACAAAAAAAATAACCCAATGTGATACAAAACCTATGCAGATTAAAAACATCACTACAACAAGCATTCCTTCATAGCACCGCACTACATCAACCAAACGCAGCAATACATCAACCCCCCTGAATCATTTAATTCAACCTATCAATATACATCTAGTAAATGAAACTCCAAAGCAATAAATCTTTTAAAATTATCTTAAAATTGCAATATTAAAATATAGCAGCAATGAATATTAAAGCTGCTACAACACACTAAATATCAATATAGAATATCAAGTAGCATATGAAAGCCCTAAAAAAACAACTATAAATGCAAACAATACAACTCAGTACAGGGACTAAAACAAACACATTTAATTATTTTCTTCTATGGTTTTTGTTATTATATTTTAATTATATTATTCTATATGTTGTATATTCTGTATTGTAACATTTTTATTATAGTATCTATGATGTTATATTATGTTTTGAATAGAATCATAGAATTCATAAGAGTTGGAAGAGGACTACAAGGCCATCCAGTCCAACCCTGCCATGCAGGAAGTCTCAATCAAGCATCCGGACAGATGGCCATCCAGACTCTGCTTAAAGACCTCCAAGGAAGGAGACTCCACTACACTGAGCAGGGACATAGCTAGGATTTTGGGAAGGGGGGGGGTCCAGATTAAGTGCCACCATTATCAGGGGGCTTGAGTGCGGCGCGGCAGCAGCACACACCATTCATTTTTCTAATGAAGGGGGGGGGTCCAGACCCCAAGAACCCCCCCTTGGCTACGTCCCTGCTCGAGGAGTGTGTTCCACTGTCGAACAGCCCTTACTGTCAGGAAGTACCTTAATGTTGAGGTGGAATCTCTTTTCCTGTAGCTTCTATCTATTGTTCCAAGTCCTGTTCTCTGGGGTAGCAGAAAACAAGCTTGCTCCCTCCTCAATATGACATTCCTTCGAATATTTAAACAGGGCTATCATATCACCTCTTAACCATCTCTTTTCCAGGCTAAACATCCCCAGCTTCCTAAGTCGTTCCTCATAGGACATGGTTTCCAGACCCTTCACCATTTTAGTCACCCTCCTTTGGACATGTTCCAGTTTCTCAATGTCATTTTTGAACTGTGGTTCCCAGAACTGGACACAATATTCCAGGTAGAGCCTGACCAAAGCAGAATACAGTGGCACTATTACATCCCTTGATCTGGACATTATACTTTTATTGATGCAGCCTAAAATTGCATTGGCCTTTTTAACTGCTGCATCGCACTGTTGACTCATATTCAACTTGTGGTCTACTTGGACTCCTAGATCCCATTCACATGTAGTCTCTTTCTGCCAGGTGTCCCCCATCCTATATCTATGTATTTCATTTTTCTGCTCTAAGTGCAGTACCTTACATTTCTTTGTGTTCAATTTCATTTTGTTAGCGGTGGGCCAGCTTTCTAGTTTATTCAGGTCATTTTGAATTTTGATCCTGTCCTCTGGGTATTAGCTACTCCTCTTAATTTGGTGTCATCTGCAAATTTGATAAGTATGCCCCCAATTCTGTCATCGAAGTCATTGATAAAGATGTTGAATAGTACCGGGCCCAGGACAGAGCCTTGTGGGACCCCACAGGTCACTTCTCTCCAGGATGAAAAGAAGCCATTGTTGAGCACACTTTGGGTTTAGCCGGTCAACCAACTACAAATCCAGGTAACAGTTACCTTGTCTAGCCCACATTTTATAATATTGTTTGCAAGAATGCCATGGGGAACCTTGTCAAAATCCTTACTGAAATCAAGATATACTATCCACAGAATAGTCACCCAATCCCACTTGTTTTTGGTTTTGATACCTCTGATACTTTCTCTATTGTGTTGTCATTTTAGAGCTTGGTATCATTTTATTTGATTTTTTTACTTTAAAAACAAAAGTCTGGGTTTTTTTTTTATTCCAGTAGGGCACAGGGATGAGCTGTAAGATTATTTGTACCTCAAGAGAGGAGCAAGAGCCCCATTACTTTGTTAAGCACAAAAGAAAACAAAATTCTGGAAATTTTTAAAACTGCCATGCCTCCCAAACCAGACAGGAGTCTGCCATTATCACAGGAAGCCATCATAAATCAAAAACCAGTTTGTTTTATTATTTTTGAAGACATATTACCTTAGGAGTAAATCTTTGAAATTCTGCCATCCAGTTAGGAAGTGTAGATAGGGGACCACATACTAGGAATGGTCCAGGAACGCCTCTTTCTACCATCAAAGCTATTGTTGCAATACACTGGATTGTTTTTCCTAAGCCCATTTCATCAGCCAAAATACCATTGATGCCATTCTCCCAGAGCATCTGTGTACAGATAAAAAATATGTACTAATCAATTGGTTTTAGTGGACACTGTGCCTTCTCCCAAAGCCATTCACAATTTTAAAAATACACAATTAAGGTGAAACAAAATACACTATTTAAAATATGGAAATTCAAAAGAGGCAATCAAAGACCTGATGAAAGAATAGTTTTTATAGCATATCTAAACTTCAATAGGGATGGAGCCAATATGGCCTCTCTCCACAACTGGAATAACATTATACTTTAAAACAAAATAAAACAATGTGTCACAAGCGAACTAACTTATACTCTCTGGGGATATAAAACAGTGCCTTTGATTAAAATTGCTGTCTTTGGCGAGACTTAAATGAGAGCATGTGGCACTTCAATTATCCTGGCACCATTTAAGGCTTTACATGTCAAAAGACAACACTCTGCATGGAACACAGAAACAAACCTAAATCCAATATTTTTTGTTACTGTGTGCCTTCAAGTTGTTTCCAACTTATGGCAACTCTATTCTGGTTTGTTTCAGAGATTTGCCTTCCCCTGAAGCTAAGAGCATGGGGCCTGTCCAATGTCACCCAATGGGATTCAGACTGAGCTGGGAATCGAATCCTGGACTCCAGAGTTGTAGTCTAATGCTCAAACCACTGGCTCTCATTCAATATTATTACAAATGATCTTGTAAACCACATTACAGACAACTGGTTATCACACGTTGCACAAGCTGCAGTTTCTGAACACATTACAAAGGCAGCTGTCTAATCAAGAAATCGATCAAGTTAACCAAGATCCACAACATGGATCAGAGGCCAGATCCACCTTCCAATAGGTCTCCAGAATGCTTGCTGGGTTCAGGAAATCCCCTAGGTATGAATCAGGTCCTTCAGAGTAACTGGTAACATGCTCCAGGACTAGCTGGACATGTCTTATATGGACCAAGCCATCAGTTGCTTGTATCTAATTCCTCCTTGCATCTAGACACGATTCGGGCATCACACCAGACCACAGTTAAACTTCTTTTAGACATTATTTTGCACAATGTCTCGACATTACTTACATCATTCAGAGGCAGGCATGCAAATAGCTTAAGAGTTTTAAAACGCAGAAATAGCTAGACCATACTTGTACCATGCATCTAAATAGACCTGTTTGAAATAAGTGCCATGTGTGCTTGGTAAAAACAATAGCTGGAAGCAGTAGCCAGGTGAATGGAAACATGTGCACCATCAATATCTATTTTTTAAAACACATAACTACTAAGATACACACTTAAAAAAACATACCCTAAGCCATTCCATGCCTTCAACCTGGTACCACCTCATTACTCCTCCAGTTAAAAGCTTTGGCTGCTGAAAAGGTACTGGCTGTCCATTAAATTTTCGTACTGGGTCAAAAAAGTGCTTGGCACTGTGACGCACTGCCTGTGACAGCCTGTCCTTAATAATGCTGTTTGAGTCCCCGTTGCTCTGCAGTTCTTCTACACACAGTTTTGGGGAAAAGGTTTCAAGCTAAAGGAAGAAGTTTATAGATAATTATTTCACAAGCACACGTGAGAAGACTTAAATGCTATCACTCATTAAGGCAAGCTGCTTTACCACTAACAGTTAGGTCTGATCAAGTCAATATTTTTGTTTTAAAAAAGCGCTGGAGAAAGCTGTTCTGAACTCAAAACAACAACATGCATTTCTTGCGACAGTTATACTATATATTAAAGGACAAATTGCTTACCTGTGACCCTAGTGCTTTGAGTGCTCATCTGTGAACTAGTACATGCACAACTGTAGTCAGAACCTAGCAAAGTTCTCAAGTTTTCTTGGCAGATGCCACACGTCCTTTTCCCAGAGTAAGTATACTTAAAAATTACTAATGTAAAATAAACCTTCACAATAGTTCAAGGAAATTATAGAAACAGAAATAAGACTGTTATGGAGAATTAAATGCAAGAACAGCAGGTCATGGTCTTAAATGTATGTTTCCCAGGCAAGTAATATTTACAAACAGGATTGAAGCAAAGCTGCTATACCTTATCCTCTTCAATTTTACTTTTTTTGGCTGCTGATAAAATCTCCTACAAAAGAAAAAAAAACATGAAATGAAATGTTTGTTAGAACTTTAAAGATACGGAGCAACATTAAATTTCACAAGCTTAACAAAAGTATCTCAACAAGCTAACAGAAGGACAATATATAATATGCCTGATACATAATGAGAATACAGTTCAGACACTATACATGTATGTTAGAGGGATGAGCAGGATAGGACCAATTTAAACTATCTACCTCATGGGAATAATAGTATTAAAGTTACACACTTAATTTTGTTCACTTTAAGGGTTCTTCTTTCTGGTTGAAATTATCCGAGTGTTTGTGGATCTCAATGGCTTCCTGGGCATCCTGAATGGTAGTGGTTGGCATGGTCCAGAACTTCAGTGTTTTCAAACAGTATTTGAAAGTGAACAAAACTTGGCTACCAGTCCTGAGAATAGCAACATAAGGACTCAGCAAATGCAAATAGGAACATTCAGAGTCAGGGGCTTCCCAGCAGATAACTGATCACCAATTAGCAGACATTAATCCTCGTTTGCTAGCTCCTCCCAGCTGAGGCCAGCCATCAACACAGAACAATAACATGAAAATCACTCTTGCATTCCCAGGCTCACAAGCGTATATATACAACCAATTTTTCCAGGCAAAGCATTCTCTGAAGATGCCAGCCACAGATGGCTGCGAAACGTCAGAAAGGAACTCGCTACAACATGGCCACATAGCCTGAAAAACCCACAAAAAACTAAAGACAAGATAGATGAGTTTGGCATAACTTTTTTCTGAGAAACCTATGGTGGCTCTTAGTAATCAAAGATTTCCTTCTAAGTGTGCATAGATTGGTTGTTACTCTTTCCTTATAGCCCTCTTTTGTGCCCATTTTGAAGAGAGGGACAACATTTGGCTCTTTGTCGCGGCTGTCCTCCAAAAATTCTCAAAGAGGATGACTCTGGCTCTGAGATTAAATCTGCAAGTTCCTTTAGCACTCTTGGATACAATTTTAGCACTGTGGGAGACTTGAATTTATTACAGTGGCTAAGTTTTAATTTAACTTCCTCTCTGCCTGTACTGGCCGCAGCCTCTTACTGTAATGCATGGTTTCTTACTTCATCAGAGCAATTCCTTTTGGGAAAAGACTGATTAAAGAAAGTACTGAACTGTTTGTCCTGCTCTCTGTCCTATTACCATTTTACCATCTTCTGTAGCGAGAGCCTTATCAATTCTCATCCTCCCTTAATTACAAATAGCAAATAATCTTGTTTATAAAGTTCTGACTTCTTGATCAAGCCTGAGTCTCATCCCGAGCGTTAACTTCTACTTCCCCTGACAAGCTATTTGTTTTCATCGGGCTTTGTGAATTCCCCTCTAACTCATTCTTATACATGTCTTTTTAAAATCTTTTAAAACATCCCTACAAAAAATTCAAAAAGACAAGGCACACCCTCTACCTGTACTGGCTGCAGTCACCTTACTGTGATCATGTGTTCTACTTTCACACAGAGTACAGTTTTTCTTTTGGAGAAGACTAAGGGCCACTAATTCTACACTATTGACCACTTCATCTCTGTTGTGTTAAATCAAATCCAAAACAGCTGATCTCTGTTGTTCCTCCTCTACTTTTGTAAAATGAATTTGATTTATTGGACCTTACATCTGTTCCCACATTTGACTTCCAAAAAAATATCATGGTGGTTTGAAATGTCCCATCGTTACTATATTTTTCCTTTAAAATATTGGTCATTTGTTTCAGGAAGATACATCTAAATCTTCGCCAGTTACAGCCTTTCCGATAGGAGAATCCTCAACTTTTTTCCATGTGGAAAATTTACGCATGTGTTGAGTTGAATATTTAATTTATTTAAATAAAAATCTAAATATTATTTCCTTATAAAAGGTTAAAATATGAATCACATGGCATGTGCAAATGAAAATATGTATTTGAATAAACAAAATATTTTTTTTCATATACTGTGTTTGAGTAGGGTGGGTGATGTTCGCACGCAGACGTAATGTGAGGTCCAAAGGGTAAAATGTTTGAGTACCCACTGCAATAATATCACTAGTACTGATGAGAACTGGTAGAGTATTTGACAATAACAGTGAAAACGGGAATATTCCAAAATGCCTGGAGTTTAATCATTTGCTAATTAACATAATGTATATCTTGAATTTATAAGATGTTGCCATGGATGCAACTTTCTGAAATGCCATGAAAATCATGGAACCAGAACTGGGAGGAGACTTCAGGGTCATTTACTCCAATTCATTACCAATACAGCAGATTTACTGCTAAAACATTGCTGGCAGATGGCTCTTTTGAAAACCTTTTACCAAAGATATTCCAAGTCATGTACTTCCTTGCAAACAGGTCACACTGTTAGGTAGGCTTTCCACCTAATGTTCAAGTACTATACATCTACATGAAGCCCTCAGTTATTTGAAGACTACCATATTGCTCCCATTGTCTATCTCCAGGCTAAATATATTTTTTTTTCACACCTTTCTTACAGGTTTTAGTTTTCAGGACCATCACTGTTTTCACTGCCTCCTCAGACAAAGAAACTCTGACATGTACACAAGGTGAAATCTGTACTTGTCAGCAGCTGCTTGTGTGTATTCAGTAAATATAGCTGCGTAACATCAGACTTTATTCCAACATTTACAACATATTTGTTTTACTACAAATAATAGAGCTTTTAGAAAACATTGCTTGATCCGGTATGTTCGTTTGGCTTCAGTCAGCCAAACTGGCCCATGTGAAGGCTTGGTGAAGGCAGAATGAAGAACTGAGAATCCCCCAACATTTTTATAGGAGATAAATGTTAGAAATACATATAGCCCCAAAATCATTGGGAGGAGCCACTTTCTCCAGGGTCTTCCTTCTAAGGAAGATACCTAAAATGTCCATACTTCATTAAGCATTCTTTGTTTAATTCAAATTGTTCATGCTCGGAATAATTCCAAGACAAACAGAAGTCTGGAAAGAATACTGAGGTGAACTTCCAAATAGCATTCCCTCTATTGGAATGGCCATGCATACCCTGAGAAGAGGGAAACAGGACTTTTTTAGACTCCTCCAGATATAGCACACTTTTGGACCCAAGGGTATCCTTAGTATACCGGTTTTAAGAACAACTAGATCCATTAAGAGGATATAAACAGCTCAGAATATACCAGTCACAGTAATTTGACTAAAAAAAAGAGCTGTAACAATCACTCATCTGAATATTCAGAGCTGAAATGATGCACTAAATGTACACCATACCAGCTGAGATAAATTCCTACTTGGCCATGAAGCTCATCACAGCTTTGAGACTGTTGCTGCCCAAGAGGAGTGGATCTGTAGCCTGGCAATTACCTTTTTGACATGACATCAGAGATATTGTATGTTCTGTCTTCTCTGGCTCTCTTTTTTGCAGCTGTAAAAAAATATTACATAGGTTTCAGCATCTGAATTTACCAAGATAAAAACAGAAAAGTTCCTTTGTTTTTAGAGTTTCATAAGACTTACCTGATTTACCTTCTCTCTCACCACTTAGTTTTTCATTCTAAAAAACAAAATAATTGGAAACAAATAGAGGGAAAGAAAAGGAAAGTAAAAAGGAAGGGAGGAAAAAGGGAGAGAAAAAGAGAAGGAGAGAAAAGGGGAGAGTGGAAGGAAGGAAAAAAAAAGAAGGAGTAGGGGAAAAAAAGAGAAAGGAGGGGAAAAAGGGGGGAAAGGGGAAAAAAAAGGGGGGAGAAGAAGAGGGGGAGGAGGGAGGGAGGAAAGCAAGAGGGGAAAGGAAGAGAGAGTGAGGAGTGAGAAGATAAGGAGGAAAGGATGAAAAGGGGAAATAAGATGTGTGTAAAACAAAAAGAGTGGGATAAAATGTGAAGATAAAAACTCTAGGGAGATTGATGGTAATGGTACGTCGTCAAGGACAACTTCAACCACAATACAGAAATGGCATGTAGACCCATGCGGTTTCAGTTGTATACAAAGAGGAGCGCTAAGTGGTTTAGATACGCCAAGGAGAAGGGGGGATGGCGTAGAAGATGTGGATTATGTTATGTAGTGGCCAGGAGCAGGGAAAAAGCGAAGAGAGGAAAGGAAAAGGAAAAGAAGGTATCAAGAGAAAAAATAAAAGAGATTAGAGTAATCGGCATGAGAAAGAACAACAACAAATTACAAAAAAGAGAGTAATTAAAGGAAAGGGAAGGTGACGACAGGTGTGTTGTACACGTATAGTAGAGAAAAGGGGGACAATGAGGAAGAGAAAAGGAGGAAGAGAGAAGGATAAGGGGATAGTGGGGAGGAGGAGATAGAAATAGGGGGGAACTGTGGGCAAAGAGGGAAGGATAAATAGGAGGGAAAATAAAGATGAAAAAATAAGATAAAAAAGGAGGAGAGAGAGAAGAAGGAAGGGAGGAAGAAGCAATTTTAGACGTTTAAAATAGGGGTGAACTCAGAGGTTAAACAAGTTGAGGACTGTTGGAATGTGAGACCGGCGAGAATAAGAGAGCTTGGACTGAATTGACCAAGAAAAAAGGAAGCGGACTCGTTTCGGTCGTATTGTTAAGGTTCCTTTCAAAACAGAACTTTTAGGAAGATAAAAGCGTAGCTCAACGATGATAATGAATGGGCGAAAATAACAGGGTGGTCATTGCAAAAAAGTGTGACACTGAGATGTGTTTGTGGTTACACTCTTGTGAAATTGTGGTAAGGGTATGTTCGTAAATGGGATTTCAGCGTCTCCCAGGACTTAGTTGCATCATGTACTATCCTAAGTTGGTGTGGTATCGGAAATGTTTTTATCAGGTTCTCATTTAAGAGACGGAGATGGCAGAAATTGACAGTTGTGCAGACTCACCTTTGGTCGCTATGTGTGGGAAAAATGGGGTATAAGTGAAGAAATAATCTATGGTCAGCCATCTTGGGACCCACGGGTGTCAATACTTGGGGTTGTGTCTATTTTATTTTAAAGTACTGAGCAGAATAGGGAATAATTCTTTGTATAACCAATCAAGCTGAGCCAATCCTCATCTAAGGAGAGTATGAGTGGATTGCTGTATGGGACGAACACACAGATGAAAGAACGGCAGATGAATACATTGCAGAAAAGAGATGTTGGGACGAGGGGACACGGTAACTGGTTTGTCTAGCAGACAATAACAAGCGTGGGAGACTATACTGGCACACCAACGAAGACGAAACAAAAAAAGGGGGGAGGTATAAGAAGGAGGGTGGAGAAAAGCGCAATTATATAGAGATGGGAATTGCAGGTCCGGAACTACAGAACATTATTGACATTAGGAAAAGAGGAAGGGGTGAAGGTAAGTATAGAGTGGACGGAAAAGGAACGGGTTAAAGAATTGGTGCAAAACACGTAGTTAAGAATTAGACAGTAAGAAAGGGATAATATAACAAATAAAAAGATGAAAGAAAGAAGAAGCAAAAAGAGAACAAAAAAGAGCAAAAAAAACAAAGGAGAAAAAAAGATGATGGGACAAAGAAGCATAAAAATAAGGGCGAGGAATGGGAAGTAAGGGAGATGAAGAGAGGAGGGGTGGTGATTGATGGGAGAAAT
>NC_056524.1:146640479-146642204 GCF_019175285.1 Sceloporus undulatus | reverse complement strand
ATTTGCATAGCTGAACCAGGAGTCACCCCAGATCTGAGCTCCAAAAACCATGTGATAAACACCCATATCTCCCTGTATGAACTGGCCTGGGCTCTGAGACCAAAATGGCCCCCCTCTTTGTTGTCCTTCTGGAGACAGGCTAAGATTTTCCTATTCAGATACATAAAACAGAAGGTTTTTAAAGGACCGTCTTGAGGTGTTATAATGTCTTCTAAACATTTTTAAATCTTTTAAAAGTGTTACAGTGGGCCCTTGGCATCCCCTGTGGTTTGGCTCCAGCCACCCCCCCCAACACCAATGGATACCGAAATCTGCAAAGGTTCAAGTCTTATTAAATATAATGGCACAGTAAAATGGTATCCCTTATATAAAAGGACAATCAGGGTTTGCCTATGGGAATGTGTATGTTTTTAAAGTATTTTCAAGCTGTGGATACTTGAATTCACGGGAAAAAATCCGTAGATAAGGAGGGCTGGTTTTATTTGATATTTTAATGTCCAATTTGTTTTAATATTGTAATAATTTAATTCTATTTTAACGTACCATTTTTGTATGCTTTCGATTGTACTGTTGTTGTTTTTTAATATTGTAAGCTGCCCTTAGCCCCAGTTTTGGGGAAAGGAGTGGATATAAATATAATAACAATAATAAACTTTTAAACAATTTTATTCTTTTACTAGCAATTCATTTTAATATTGTAACAATTTAATTATGTTTTAATGTTTTTGTATGTTTTTAATTTTACTGTTATTTTAATATTCTGAGCTACTTTGGATCCCAGTTGTGAGGAAGGAGAGGGGTACAAATAAATAAATAAATAAATAAATAACTTGTCCATCCACATTTACTGGGGTTTGGGGCACAGGACCCCTGCGAAAGTGGAAAAACCACAAATAACAAAAACACTATGTTTCTACCTGAAAGAACACCTCTCTAGGAGTCTCTAGGTCCTACAACACAACTCTGTGGTCAACATCTGCCAGACATTGACCATAGAGTTTCGCTGGAGGAGCTACAAATGCTGAGTGGAGTGTTCTCTCTAGGAACCTCTAGGTCCTTCAGTGTGGCTTCTGGTTAAAGTTGACCATAGAGTTTCGCTGGAGGACCTAGATATTCCTAGAGAGAACACATTACCAAAACCCATGAATAACCAAAGCCGCAATTGTGGAGGGATTAAAACACAATTGTTTTAATACTGTGAGCTGCGTTGTGCCTCAGTTCCTGGGAAAAGAGATGGGTACAAATAAATAATAATAATAATAATAATAATAATAATAATACCTCCAAACAGAAAAGCTCTCAGAGGCCCTCCTCAGACACTGGAACCCAGCTCCCCATGACCCTTCTCTCTGTTTATAAGCCATTGATGAGCATGAAGAGCCCCCTGCCCTTCCCTTCCCTGCAGCCCACCTCCTCCATGATCTGCCTCTCCTGCTCTCTCCCTTCGGCCTCCAGCTGCTCCTCCTCCTCCAGCATCTCCGCCGTGATCACCGCCGTCTCCTCCTGGCTTCCCTCCGCCATTTCGGACCCCTGGAGCCCTGAGGAGAGACAAAAGGGAGGCCATGAGCTGAACACAAGGAGAAGAAGAAGAAGAAGGGCTGGGCAAAATGGAGGCAGGGTTACTTGGCATCCGCACTGGAGAGATAACCCTGTTTGGCAGCGCTTTGACTCTATCTGGCTCTTTGCTATGGAATTCTGGGAGTTGGAGTTTGTTGTGGGGCCCAG
>NC_056524.1:146536387-146640379 GCF_019175285.1 Sceloporus undulatus | reverse complement strand
TTTTTGGAGCTCAGATCTGGGGTGACTCCTGGTTCAGCTATGCAAATTCACGTCGTAACGTGACGGTTTTATCACACCTGGTTGCTCTTCTGTTGCCCTTCCGAATCGAGGGGGAATCTAATCCAAGGCAAGTCACGTGATGCGGATTCATGCAAAGCGGAGTGAGTGCAAATTGTATTACCACACCGGTGCATGCCATGTGGATTCAACGATTCAAATTGGGACCCTTGCACATGCTCAGTGGGGCTCTGGACGCTGTCCTCCTTCCCTGCCCCCTCCTTAGCTGTCATCTTTCATTGGGCTGAAGGAGCAGTCAGGGGGTGATGGGATAGGTCGCAGGGGGTCACTGGGGACTGGATCGTGATGAAGGAGCAGGCATGGGATGATGGGATAGGTCTCAGGGTGGCAGAGAGGACAAGATGGCATGAAGGAGCAGGAGGGGGTGAAGAAGCAGGACGCAGGGGGCCAAGGGGGCCACATTGGAGTGATCTTCTGATTTGAAGTGAAATTGAAGTGAGTTTGAAAGCGAATTCTGTGAATTCACTTTTTTCTGATTTCACACAAATGAGGGGTCACTTTGGAATCACTGCAGAAGTGCCGCGGAAGGAGCGCCCATAGAAAGGAATCTCATCTGATAACACATTCACATTATGACATGAATTTGCATCGTTGGACCCGCAGTCACCCCGGATCTGAGCTGCAAAAAGCTCCCAAAAGCTCTGTGATAAACACCATGGTCTGCCAAATAGCCTGGACCTGAAAGCATAAATCTTGCCTGGCATTGAAAGCCACCACTGACATTGTGATTCTGATCCAGCTGAAAACAAGTGATTTCTGTGTTTTCCCTTTAACTTGCAAATTGAAAGACCTTCTACAAACACTGATGTGAGAATATTACAACTTGTTGCTGTTTTACTCTCACATGATCAAGAGTTGTGCTGGATCAGATGCTGGGCCTGTCTAGTCCATCATCCCCTTTCTCAGGAGTCCAAGAGATGGCTGTCAGAAGGCAACAGTTACAATATGAGGGCAGTAGGTCTAACAAAGCTGTGCCATAGATATTCCTTGCTGGGTGGAGGTAAGGAGGTATTAAGCATTTACGTGTGTGGTTTTAAATGGTGAGCTTAAAAGTTTTAATTGTTAAATAGAGACAATTGGAAATAATAGGAATTTTCTTTTCAACAGATGGAAGTTGTTCAGCGGTCATTGGCTAGATTATACCAGTGGCTTTGAACAAGGTCCCTTTCCATTTGTGATTGTGGTTTGTCTGCTTTGCACAGGCTGATGTATGAACTCTTACTTCCTTGCTTGCTTTTGACCCCACTCTGCCAGCTACAAAACCTTTTCTTATCCTTTACCTTGGACTAAATGAGAATCATACTGTTTTTGCCTCAGCCTTTATGGTAGCAGTTCATGTAACAACTGTCAGGTGCTTCAGTCAGGCTGACCAGGGAAAATTCCCAACCCTTCATCACTTAGAATCATAGAATAATAGAGTTGGAAGAGACCGCAAGGGCCATCCAGTCCAACCTCCTGCCATGCAGGAAATCCAAATCAAAGCATCCCCGACAGATGGCCATCTAGCCTCTGTTTAAAGACTTCCAAGGAAGGAGACTCCACTACACTCCGAGGAAGTGTGTTCCACTGTCGAACAGCCCTTACTGTCAGGAAGTTCCTCCTAATGTTCAGGTGGAATCTCTTTTCCTGTAGCTTGCATCCATTGTTCCGTGTTCTAGTCTCTGGAGCAGCAGAAAACAAGCTTGCTCCCTCCTCAATATGACATCCCTTCAAATATTTAAACAGGGCTATCATATCACCTCTTAACCTTTTCTTCTCCAGGCTAAACATCCCCAGCTCCCTAAGTCGTTCCTTGTACGACATGGCTTCCTGACCCTTCACCATTGTAGTCGCTCTCCTTTGGACATGCTCCAGTTTCTCAATGTCCTTTTTAAATTGTGGTGCCCAGAACTGGACACAGTATTCCAGGTGGGGCCTGACCAGAGCAGAATATAATGGCACTATTACTTCTCTTGATATAGACACTATTCTTTTATTGATGCAGCCTAAAATTGCATTGGCCTTTTTAGCTGCTGCGTCGCACTGTTGACTCATGTTCAACTTGTGGTCTACTTGGACTCCCAGATCCCTTTCACATGTAGTTTCATTCAGCCAGGTGTCGCCCATCTTATATCTGTGCATTTCGTTTTTCCACCCTAAGTGCAGTACCTTACATTCCTCTGTGTTGAATTTCATTTTGTTAGCTTTGGCCCAGCTTTCTAGTCTATTCAGGTCATCTTGAATTTAGATCCTGTCCTCTGGGATATTAGCTATTCCCCCTAGTTTGGTGTCATCTGCAAATTTGATTAGTATGCCCCCAACTTGATGATGCATGATGAGGCAGAAAGGGTGTGTTGCTGTAGCCCAAATTAGGGCCCGTTACAGATGGGCGTAAAATACATCCTGGGGACATACTAGGGTTAGGGAAAGAGCGTGCCTTACGCACGCACCTAACCCTAGTACGTCCCCAGGACGTACAAAATGGCGGCACCCTATACACATAGGGGCTGCCATTACGATGTCAAGAACGCGCCGCCTCAAGGCTGCTATCAATAAAGTTTTTTTATTTCCTTTGGGAGACTGGGTTTCTCTGGTGGATGCTGTAGTCACTGCTGTAACTGAGGATATGTTTTTAAAATCTGGAGGATAAAAGGAATGAGTTTCTCCTATATATCCCAAGTACTGATTCAGATCTTTAAAGCTATTAATGGTTTTGAAATTAGGATGTGTGAAAACCCCATTCTCTTTTATCTGTCTACCTGACCTGTGTCAAAGGATCTGCTTTGAACACTTCTACTCAGAGATGGTTGTGAACAAAAGGGTATTCTTGGTGGTAGCATCCCAGCTCTGGAACATTCTCCCCAGAGGGCTTTTACTTGTTGCTATGTTATTAATCTTTTTGGCACAAGTGAATATGTAAAGTTCCTCAGAATGTGTTATTGTAGCTTTATTATCCTGGTGAGAAATCACACATTTCCTCTGGCTGTTTGTGGAAGGTCATAATAGCTGAATGGTTTAAATTTAATACCACTTTAACTTTGCAGTGAATAGATTTTTTAAAAATATATATATGAATGCAGTATCAATATCGAGATGCTGCAGAAATGACGAAGTGGTTGCTTCTCGTTTGTCTCATTAGGCTCGCATGTCCTGGGATAGAGACTCAAGTGAAATGCGCTACAAGAGGCTTCAACACTTGCTTGAAAAAAGTAACATCTACTCAAAATTCTTGCTGACCAAAATGGAACAGCAGCAACTGGAGGTAAGTGGAAAAATTAAAGAAAATTTAGAAATGTAAGATTTTTGCAACTGTTTAAGCCATGAATAAAAAAAGGGAGGGTTGGAGGGGTTACTAGAAATCTTGGAGAAAATGGGGTGAAATGACATTAGCACCCTATATATATGGAAAATTAATTTGTTATTTTAGGAACATATAATATTGTACATATAATTTGAATTGGCTTAAAATTATTGTGTTTGGCTAGTAAAAATACAATTTATTCAGATAATTACAATTTGAATTTATTTTAAAAAACATTTGTATGAATGTATGGGCAGTCAAAAACACTAAAAAACAGGAGAAACTTTAATAATTAGTTAAAACAAAGACAATTTTGTTTTCAAGTCCATAGCGCTAAAGCACTCATTAAAAAAAAAAGAACAGAGAAAAGCAAGCAAGACTAGGAATTCATTTTGGGGCCATCACATCTATAAATAAGTCACAGAAGTTAGATTTGCAAATTTGATACAGAGCATTCCTAAGGAGCTTTATATATTGTTTTCATAAATTTGTTATAATCATTCATTATGTTTGAAAAAATGTTAATGTTGGATATTCTATTGTGAATTCTAATATATTTTATTCTTTGAAGTCATAACAGAACTTCAAAGCAAAGTACAATAGTATCAGATGAGTCCACTTAAGTGACAGTGTGCCACAAATTGTTGTTATTTAGCTGTCCACTTCTGCCAATATTAGTTGCTTATGCTTCTATAAATAAGATTTCTCTACTTTCCCTCAATAAGGGAAGACATTCTTGGGGTGTTTTTACTACAAGAAAATAATATAGCAGTCAACTGTGTTTAATTTCTTCTTGCCTCACCGAGGAAAGGTTGTATGTCTTTCTCCTCTGTTTTCTATGGCCTTATTTCTTCAGTTTAAATCTCCCTTTTTTTCTTTCTCAATCCTATACAGTGGGTCCTTGGTATCCACTGGGATTTGGGTTCAGGACCATCATCCCCATGGATACCAAGATCTGTGGATGCTCACATCTCCTTATATTCAGTGGCAGAATTCAAAGATGTAGCCTAAGTCACATTGCTAGTCCCAACTGAAGTGCTCTCACTAACTTGATTAGAACTTCATACATCAATATTTATATCAGTTTCATGGACTCAAAGAATTATCTCAAGTTGGGACATAAATTATCTCTACGTCTGAACATAAAACATTGTTAAATCAGTATTTGGAGGTGTTTTCTGAACAAAACTGAAAACAACTATTGCATACTTTCAGTTGACTCAAAGTTTATACTGTGCACTTAAGTCTCTCAGTGCCATACTTTTCCTCCCAATTTTATGTGGTTAACAGCAGTTGTTTTACAGAAATGTGTTTTTTTCTTTTTGTAAAGGAGCAACGAAAGAAAGAAAAACTAGAAAAAAAGAAAGAAATGCTAAATACTTCAAAGGTAAAAACAAATCTTGAAGACTCGATAAAAGGGGGGGGGGAGAGCTTCACACATGGCCAGATTGTTGACTTTCTTTAAATATTTGATACCTGAGTTGTGTTTAGTGTAGTTGGGATTAAAATCCCCATCTATGAACAAACACTATGTTGACATTTTTAAAAAGTCTGAATTCTTTTCTCATCATCCTTGAGTATTTGAGTATGGAAGATCCCTGACCATTTAAGACAGTTACAGATGGAATAGTAGCAGAGTTGTTTATTGGTTTGTTTGTTTATGGCTGCCAACACTGTCTCAGAATAGGCCTTTAAGTAGGCCCAAGCCTGTGTTCTCAGCTTCTACCAACATCATTCTAGTCACAGCCTCGCTCATTTCATGGTCATTATTTATTTATTTATACATACATACATACCCCGCTTTTCAGCCAAGGCTAGCAGAAGGGCTTACAGTTTGTTAATTAGACATTTCCTTGCCCTCAGGCTTACAATCTAAAAAAGACAAGACACAAAAGGAGAAGGGAATGACAGTAGAGAAGGGGGAAAGTCCAGCAGATCTGCTCTTCCTCGGAGGCTTGTTGGAGCTGGCCTCTCCCTCAAGATGGTGGGTAGAGGGAGGGCTTTTCTTCTTCCAGGCAGGCCTTGTTGGAGCTGGCCTGCCTTCCTCTCCCTCAAGATGGTGGATAGAAGGAGGGCTTTTCTTCTTCCAGGCAGGCCTGTTGGAGTTGGCCTGCCTTCCTCTCCCTCAAGATGGTGTATAGAAGGAGGGCTTTTCTTTTTCCAGGCAGGCCTGTTGGAGCTGGCCTGCCTTCCTCTCCCTCAAGATGGTGGATAGAGGATCCCTGGAATAGATCCCTGGAATACATGATAGCTGGTTGGAGTCCACTCCACAAGAAGGTTCAGCCCCCAGCTATTTCTCTGTTTCAGAGATCAAGGAGAGCCACAGCAAAATTATTTGCCAAGGTGACAGGAAAATCTCCAGGTGTTATCAAGAAATTTGGATCTAGCAGCCTGTTGGGGTGCATCGTTTTAATTGGTCCTTCATCCCTGCAAAGGCTCTGAGTTTCAGAAAGCTTAACTCACATCATGATTACTGAGTAATGGAAAGTTTATCTACTCTCAAAATTACCCTTATCTCGTCTAGCACAGAAAACAAGTTTTTTGTGGTTTTTTCGGGCTGTGTGGCCATGTTCTAGAAGAGTTTATTCCTGACATTTCGCCTGCATTTATGGCTCGCATCTTCAGAAAAAACAAGTTTTGTTTGTATTAGTGGGACCAAGCACCACTTGGTACAAACCCACGGTTATCATGAGGGGCATGAAGTCCTGAGTCACTCCTGACAGGGCAGTTTCAGCATGGATGTTGAACTCCCCCAGCACAACAAGCCAAGAATATGCAAGCACTAGTCACGTTAGATGAGGATGGGAGAGTGTGGAGTGGAGTGATACAAAAAAAGTATTCCTATTGTTTCCTGATCAGTCACTTTTTAATACATTAAAATCCAGCAAACCACAGGTTAGGACACCCGGTAACAAGATGGAGTCACAATAGATTTATTTCTTGCACTTATACCCCACTTTTCTCCCCAAATAGGATCCAAAGTGGTGAAGTCACTGCAACTCTTGTTCTCAAATGTTTTGCCAGCTGCTCTAAAGAGAAACCTGATACAAAAAATGCAGAACTCAACACAGCCAAGTCTCTAGGATACAAACTGCATGCACATCAAGTCCTGGATAGCTCTTATATCTCCATTTACTGAACATACATTTACCAACTTTTTTCACCCAGGGGACTACCACCCATACTATCCAAGCTAGTGGCACAACTTGGGGAAAACATAAGTAGTTCTCCCCGCCTCATATTTCCCTCACTATTGTATAACTGCAGTGGACACTACTGCTGGGGTTCTACTGTCTCCCCTCTTCAAAATGTGTCCTTGGTAGGGTTAGTATATTAACAGATAGAAAGAGCATGTTTGTATTTTGGAATTTTGTGTTAAATGCAGGCAAGCCTCTCCTCTTTCAGTTAGGAGACAGGGCCTCACATCCTCCAAAATGTCTCCCCTCCAAAGGGTTTAACCCCTTTGAGGTCACCCCTTTGATGCTAACCTGCCTCCATAAAGATGCAGCCCTTATTCCTCAGCCCAGGCAGATGATGCCAATGGACATGGACTGATAGTTCTTTTGACTGGTGGTATACGAGTCCCTATGTTGTAGGAGTCTCAGGGCTAAAGCACAGTGGTAGCAGGTAGCTAAAGCACAGAGTGGTAGCAGGTACTGTAGCTACACCTGGTTGTTGCTCTTTTTATCTCCCAGTTGTCTCTTGGGTCCTCTTCTATCTCTCCACAGAGGTGCTATATAGCCATAAGCCCTGAAAAAAAATCCAGCCTTTACTTCCCAGCCTACGCAGATGAGCATTGCTTTTTTTATTTATGGTCAGAGGAAGGCTTCAAAAGCTATTTCATCTTTGGAGAGATAGGTCAACCCATCTTTGGGATATGGACTAGTGCTATTATAATCCTGGTGTAGGACTTTGCTAGGAGACAGAGAGTGGGGTCTTGGAGTTGTAATGGTGTTGGTTCTTGTTCTGCCAGCAGCTTTCAAAGCTATTGATCATGGTATCTTTCTGGAAGCTGATACTACTGGGCTTTGCTGTGCTCCTAGATTTTCAGATAGTAGCTGTGTCCTGGACTCTTTTTTATCAGTTTGGCTAATATGCTATCTATATATAATTCTAAAATATCAAGAACAAACTCTCTTCATTCATGCATTGGTGACTTCCGGATTAGATAACCATCCTCTATATGTAGCTCTCTTTTGAAGAAAATCTTGAAACTGCAGTTAGTGTAGAAACTGATAGCCTGCTTCTTGGTAGTTGTGGTTTGATATTGCAGTTCTGAAGTACGTACATAAACTACCAATTTATTTCTGGGTTGATTCAAACTCATTTTTTATAACCCAAGCTTGGTCTGGTAATCTAAAATGAGCCTGTATCCTATCCCTAGCATTTCAGATTTTCTCATTTATATTGCATGAAAGAACTTCAACTAGGAGCCTTGAAGGTGCAGTTGTTAAATGCCAGTACTGCAGCCAGTATTGCAACCACATGGTTGTGAGTTCGATCCCAGGGCTCCAAGGTTGACTCAGCCTTGCATTCTTCTGTAGGTTGCTAAAATAAGTACGCAGCTTGTTGGGGGCAGTTAGCTTACATATTGTAAACTGCTTAGAGACTACTGAGTTCTGTATCAAGTGGTATAGAAATGTAAATGCTAATACTATTGCTAAGATATTGTTCCAATTATTTTGTTTTTATAGAATGAAAAACTAAGTGGTGAGAGAGAAGGTAAATCAGGTAAGTCTTATGAAACTCTAAAAACAAAGGAACTTTTCTGTTTTTATCTGGTAAATTCAGATGCTGAAACCTATGTAATATTTTTTTACAGCTGCAAAAAAGAGAGCCAGAGAAGACAGAACATACAATATCTCTGATGTCATGTCAAAAGAGGTAAATTGCTAGGCTACAGATCCACTCCTCTTGGGCAGCAACAGTCTCAAAGCTGTTGAGAGCTTCATGGCCAAGTAGGAATTTAATCTCAGCTGATTATGGTGTACATTTAAGTGCATCATTTCAGCTCTGAATATTCAGATGAGATGATATGTTTACAGATCTTATTATTTTAGTCAAATGTACTGTGACTGGTATATTCTGAGCTGTTATATTCCTCTTAATGGATATTGTTTGTTCTTAAAAACCGGTATTACTAAGGATACCCTTGGGTCCAAAAGTGATGCTTATATCTGGAGGAGTCTAAAAAAGTCCTGTTTCCTCTCTTCTCAGGGGTATGCATGGCCATTCCAATAGAGAGAAGTGCATATTTGGAAGTACACCTCAGTATTTCTTTCCAGACTTCTGTTTGTCTTGGAACTTATTCAGAGCATGAACAATTTGAATTAAACAAAGAATGCTTAATGAAGATATGGACATTTTTAATGGATATCTTCCTGTAGAAGGAAGACCCTGGAGAAAGTGGCTCCTCCCAATGAGTTTTGGGGGCTATATGTATTTCTAACATTCTTATCTCCTATAAAAATGGATTGGGGGATTCTCAGTTCTCATTCTGCCTTCACAAGCCTTCACATGGGCCAGATTTTGGCTGACTGAAGCAAAACGAACATACCGGATCAAGCAATGTTTTTCTAAAAGCTTATTATTTGTAGTAAACAAATATGTGTAAAATGTTGGATAAAGTCTGATGTTACGCAGCTATATTTACTGAATACACACAAGCAAGCTGCTGACAAGTACAGATTTCACCTTGTGTACATGTCAGAGTTTCTTTGTCCTGAGGAGGGCAGTGAAAACAGTGATGGTCCTGAAAACTAAATCCTGTAAGAAAGGGTTGAAAAAATAAAATATATTTAGCCTGGAGATAGACAATGGAGGCAATATGGTAGTCTTCAAATAACTGAAGGGCTATCATGTAGATGTATAAGTACTTGAACATTAGGTGGAAAGCCTACCTAACAGTGTGACCTGTTTGCAAGGAAGTACACTGACTTGGAATATCTTTGGTAAAAGGTTTTCAAAAGAGCCATCTGCCAGCAATGTTTTAGCAGTAAATCTGCTGTATTGGTAATGAATTGGAGTAAATGACCCTTGAAGTCCCTCCCAGTTCTGGTTCCATGATTTTCATGGCATTTCAGAAAGTTGCATCCATGGCAAACATCTTATAAATTCAAAGATATACATTATAGTTAATTAGCAAATGATAAAACTCCAGGCATTTTGGAATATTCCCGTTTTCACTGTTATTGTCAAATACTCTACAGTTCCTCATCAGTACTAGTGATATTATTGCAGTGGTACTCAAACATTTTACCCTTTGGACATCACATTACGTCTGCGTGCAGACATCACACACACACTACTCAACACAGTATATGAAAAAAAATATTTTGTTTATTCAAAATACATATTTTCATTTGCACATGCATGTGGATTCATATTTTAACATTTTATAAGGAAATAATATTTAGATTTTTATTTAAATAAATTAAATATTCAACTCAACACATGCGTAAATTTTACACATGGAAAAAAAGTTGAGGATTCCCATATCGGAAAGGCTGTAACATGCGGAAGATTTAGATGATATCTTCCTGAAACAAATGACCAGATATTTTAAAAGGAAAAATATAGTAACGATGGGACATTTCAACCACCATGATATTTGTTGGAAGTCAAATGTGGGAACAGATGTAAGGTCCAATAAATCAAATTTCATTTTACAAAAGGTAGAGGAAACAACAGAGAGATCAGCTGTTTTGGATTTGATCTTAACCAACAGAGATGAAGTGGTCAATAGTGTAGAATTAGTGGGCCCCTTAGTCTTCTCCCAAAAGAAAAACTGTACTCTGGTGAAAGTAGAACACATGATCACAGTAAGGTGACTGCAGCCCAGTACAGGTAGAGGGTGACCTTGTCTTTTTGAATATTTTTTTGTAGGGATGTTTTAAAAGATTTTAAAAAGACATGTATAAGAAATGGTAGAGGGGAGAATTCACAAAAGCAGATGAAAACAAATAGCTTGTCAGGGGGAAGTCAGATAAGTTAAAGCTCGGGATGAGCTCAGGCTTGATCAAGAAGTCAGAACTTTATAAACAAGATTTATTTGACTATTTGTAAATTAAGAGGGAGGATGAAGAATTGATAAGGCTACTACGTACAGAAGATGGTAAAATGGTAATAGGACAGAGAGCAGGACAAACAGTTCAGTACTTTCTTTAATTCAGTCTTTTCCCAAAAGGAAAATTGCTCTGATGAAAGTAAGAACACATGATCATACAGTAAGAGGACTGCAGGCCAGTACAGGCAGAGAGGAAGTAAATTAAAACTTAGCAACTGTAAATAAATTCAAGTCTCCAACAGTGCATAAATTGTATCCAAGAGTGCTAAAGGAACTTGCAGATTTAATCTCAGAGCCAGAGTCAATCCTCTTTGAGAATTTTTGGAGGACAGCAGCAGACAAAGAAGCCAAATGTTGTCCCTCTCTTCAAAATGGGCACAAAAGAGGGCATAAGGAAGTAACAACCAATCTATGCACACTTAGAAGGAATTCTTTGATTACTAAGAGCCACCATAGGTTTCTCAGAAAAAAGTCATGCCAAACTAATCTTATCTGTCTTTAGTTTTTTGTGGGTTTTTCAGGCTATGTGGCCATGTTGTAGCAGAGTTCCTTTCTGACGTTTCGCCAGCATCTGTGGCTGGCATCTTCAGAGAATGCTTTGCCTGGAAAAATTGGTTGTATATATACTGTGTGAGCCTGGGAATGCAAGAGTGATTTTCATGTGTATTGTTCTGTGTTGATGGCTGGCCTCAGCCTGGGAGGCTAATGCAAACGAGGATTAATGTCTGCTAATTGGTGATCAGTTATCTGCTGGGAAAGCCCCTGACTCTGAATGCTTTCCTATTTGCATTTGCTGAGTCCTTATGTTGCTATTCTTCAGGACTGGTAGCCAAGTTTTGTTCACTTTCAAAATACTGTTTGAAAACACTGAAGTTCTGGACCATGCCAACCACTACCATGTCAGGATGCCCAGGGAAGCCATTGAGATCCACAAACATCTGGATAATTTCAACCAGAAAGAAGAAACCCTTAAAGTGAACAAAATTAAGTGTGTAACTTAATATACTAGTATTCCCATGAAGGTAGATAGTTTAAATTGGTCCTATCCTGCTCATCCTGCTTAACATACATGTATAGTGTCTGAACTGTATTCTTCATTATGTTATCAGGCAATTTAATATATTTGCTCCTTCTGTTAGCTTGTTGAGATACTTTTGTTTAAGCTTGTGAAATTTAATGTTGCTCAGTATCTTTAAGTCTAACAGAACATTTCATTTTCATGTTTTTTTTTCTTTTGTAGGAGATTTTATCAGCAGCCAAAAAAAGAAAATTGAAGAGGATAAGGTATAGCAGCTTTGCTTCAATCTGTTTGTAATATTACTTGCCGGGAAACATACATTTAAGACCATGACCTGCTGCTCTGCATTTAATTCTCCATAACAGTCTTATTCTGTTTCTAATTTCCTTGAACTATTGTGAAGGTTTATTTTACATTAATAATTTTTAAGTATACTTACTCTGGGAAAAAGAGTGGGCATCTGCCAAGAAAACTTGAGAACTTGACTGGTTCTGACTACATTTGTGCATGTACTAGTTCCAGATGAGCACTCAAAGCACTAGGGTCACAGGTAAGAATTTGTCCTTTAATATATAGTATAACTGTCGCAAGAAATGCTGTTGTGTTTGAGTTCAGAACAGCTTCTCCAGCGCTTTTTAAAACAAAAATATTGACTTGATCAGACCTAACTGTTAGTGGTAAAGCAGCTTGCCTTAATGAGTGATAGCTTTAAGTCTTCTCACGTGTGCTGTGAAATAATTATCTATAAACTTCTTCCTTTGTTGAAACCTTTTCCCAAAACTGTGTGTAGAAGAACTGGGCAACGGGGACTCAAACAGCATTATTAGGACAGGCTGTCACAGCAGTGCGTCCACAGTGCCAAGCACTTTTTTGACCCAGTAGAAATTTAATGGACAGCCAGTACCTTTTCAGCAGCCAAAGCTTTTAACTGGAGGAGTAATGAGGTGGTCCAGGTTGAAGGCATGGAAGGCTTGGGTATGTTTTTTTAAGTGTGTATCTTAGAGTTATGTGTTTTAAAAATAGATATTGATGGTGCACATGTTTCCATTCACCTGGCTACTGCTTCCAGCTATTGTTTTTACCAAGCACACAGGCACTTATTTCAAACAGGTCTATTTAGATGCATGGTACAAGTATGGTCTAGCTATTTCTGCTTTTAAAACTCTTAAGCTATTTGCATGCCTGCCTCTGAATGATGTAAGTAATGTCGAGACATTGTGCAAATAATGTCTAAAAGAAGTTTAACTGTGTCTGGTGTGATGCCCGCATCGTGTCTAGATGCAAGGAGGATTAGATACAAGCAACTGATGCTTGGTCCATATAAGACATGTCCAGCTTGTCTGGAGCATGTTACCAGTTACTCTGAAGGACCTGATATACCTAGGGGATTTCCTGAACCCAGCAAGCATTCTGGAGACCTATGGAAGGTGGATCTCGCCTCTGATCCATGTTGTGGATCTTGGTTAACTTGATTGATTTCTTGATTAGACAGCTGCCTTTGTAATGTGTCAGAAACTGCAGCTTGTGCAACGTGTGATAACCAGTTGTCTGTAATGTGGTTACAAGATCATTTGTAATAATATTGAATGAGAGCCGTGGTTGAGCATTAGACTACAACTCTGGAGTCCAGGTTCGATTCCCAGCTCAGTCTCGAATCCCATTGGGTGACATTGGACAGGCCCCATGCTCTTAGCTTCAGGGAAGGCAAATCTCTGAAACAAACAGAATAGAGTTGCCTAAGTTGGAAACAACTGAAGGCCACAGTAACAAAAAATATTGGATTTAGGTTTGTTTCTGTGTTCCATGCAGAGTGTTGTTCTTTGACATGTAAAGCCTTAAATGGTGCCAGGATAATTGAAGTGCCACAGCTCTCATTAAGTCTCGCCAAAGACAGCAATTTTAATCAAAGGCCTGTTTTATTCCCCAGAGAATATAAGTTAGTTCGTGTTGACACATTGTTTTATTTTGTTTTAAAGTATAATGTTATTCCAGTTGTGGAGAGAGGCTATTGGCTCCATCCCTATTGAAGTTTAGTATGCTGTAAAAAAATATTCTTTCATCAGGTCTTGATTGCCCTTTTGAATTCCATATTTTAAATAGTGTATTTTTGTTTCACCTAATTGTGTATTTTAAAATTTGTGGCTTTGGGAGAAGGCACAGTGTCACTAAACAATTGATTAGTACATTTTTTATCTGTACACAGATGCTCTGGGAGAATGGCAATCAATGGTATTTTGGCTGATGAAATGGGCTTAGGAAAACAATCCGTGTATTGCAACAATAGCTTTGATGGTAGAAAGAGGCGTTCCTGGACCATTCCTAGTATGTGGTCCCCTATCTACATTCCTAACTGGATGGCAGAATTCAAGATTACTCCAAGGTTATGTCTCAAAATAATATAAAACAAACTGGTTTTGTTTGATGGCTTCTGTGATAATGCAGCTCCTGTCTGGTTTGGGAGGCATGGCAGTTCTAAAATTTCCAGAATTTTGTTTCTTTTGTGCTTAACAGTAATGGGCTCTTGCTCCTCCTTGAGGTCAAATATCTTAAGCCTCCCTGTGCCCTACTGGAATAAAAAAAAAAAAGTTTGTTTTAAAGTAAAAAATCAATAAAATGATACAGCTCTAAATGACAACAATAGGAGTATGAGGTCAAAACCAAAACAAGGGATTGGGTGACTTCTGTGGAAGTATCTGATTTCAGTAGGATTTTGAAGGTTCCCCATGGCATTCTGCAAACATATTATAAAAGTGGCTAGACAAGGTCTGTTACCTGGATTGTAGTTGGTGACGGCTAAACCCAAGTGTGCCACAATGGTTTTTCTCGGAGAGAAGTGACCTGTGGGTCCACAAGGCTTTCGGCCTGTCCCTCGCGGATACATTCAACTACTTTCATGATGATGCGACAACATAAGCCGGCGCGCTCCACATTTATTCCAACTTTGTCACGGTATCGCTTCTCGTCTACCTGATCAGCCAAATCCTACGCCCCCCCCCCACCGGACGTACTAGTACGCTCTCCCACCTACCACTGTGTAACAGGCATTCAAATTCACCACCCCCCCCCCCCCCCCCCCCCCACACACCCTGAATGCCATTGTTACCACACCTAGCCAGCTGGCCTCCCACCCCCCCCCCCACCCCACCGAACAAATGACATTGCATCCCTCTTATCCCCCACATAAGACCCCCAACATCGTCAACTCTCTCTCCCGCGCTCACCTCGCACTCTCGCCCCCCGCCCCCGCAACTAACTGATCACCCCCCCCCCTACAATATCGCATATTAAGGCATGGGGAATCCTCCCCCCCCCCCCTCCCCCCTCCCCGGCAGAAAGCCTCCCGACCACCACCTGACCCACGGTGCAGGGACCTCTCTCCCCGGGTCCAAGCCTCGCCACCAGTTGCCTCTGCGTCCACAGTGCGCTGCCGCACGTTACGTCTTCCTTTTATGCATGTGTTAAATTCTAGCTTGCCACAATCGGCAATCGCTGTGGTGTACATCTTATCTCCTATAAAAGTATCTCTATAATGCCCTCTTTCACGGGATGTAACTGTGCCCCCTCCTGTTACTTTCTGCTTGGTCACGGCTTTCCACCCTCCCTGGAATATTGTGTCAGTTTGGCACCACATTTAAAAAGCTGGACTGGACCTGTCCAAAGGGGGACTACATGGTAGGGTCAAACCTGCTTCGGACACTTAGGAGCTGGGATGTTTAGCCTGGAAAAGCGATGTGTAAGAGGTGCATGATGGCCCTGTTTAAATATCGAACGGAATGTATATTGGGAGTGCGCATCTTTAGCTTGTTTTTCTGCTACTCCCAGAGAACAGGACTTGGGAACATAGATAGAAGTCAGGCAAGAGATTCACCCTAATACAAAGAAGAAACTCATGACAGTAAGGGCGTTCGAAGTGGAACACCTCCTCGGAGCAGGGACGCAAGCCAAGGGGGGGTTTCTGGGTCTGGGACCCCCCTCCTGACACTCCAGGTCGAAAAAGACCCATGCGCTGTGTGGCTGAACCCCCGCCCCGCACTCAACGCCATTATACACGCCTGGTCGGGCACTAACTTTGCGGTACCCCCAACCCTTCCCTTCAAAATCTACGCTTAGGTCTCGTACTGTCTCGGAGTTCGTGATTCGCTCCTTGGAGGTCTTTAACAGCAGAGCTGGCCATCGGCTCATCTCCTCTGCTACGCCGGATGCCTTTTTGATTGGTACTGACTTCATGCCTGGCAACGGGGTGCTCTCTGGACTGGCTGGCCTGTAGTTCTCCGTTCCAACTCTATCGCATTCTATGTTCTCATCAAACCATTAATCTTATCCTGTACTCTCATCATCTAGAGTCCTATAATATACACATCCACCTATATACACCTACCGAATCTATCCCCCATTAGCCAATATTAATCATAAAGTATACTAAAAAACCATAGAACGCACTCCGAACATAGTTTACAACTGTGTTTGTTTTCCTGTAACATTGACTGAAGTTGTCTGTTGCATGTTATAGTGTTTTCGTATGTCTCTGGGACCGCTGTACTATCTGATGTAGTCTTAATGAGGCTCTGATCTGAGCTCATCCACTCGACCTAGTCTTTCCCTCTTCATTCTTTCTTTTCTTTTTTTTTTTTTTTTTCTTCGAGTGTCTTCTGCTCTTGCTGTGCTCCTGTCCTCGTTCACTTTTTCATGTATTGCCCGTGAGGTCTTCACTATTAGTTTTGCTCATTTTATTTCTCTTGTCATTGTTATGATCTTCCTTGTGTTTTTGACCTAATTGTAATATATCAGATAGAGTTTGGCGTCTGGAGTCATGATCTAGATGTATATTGATCGGCTTGATATTAAATATGATTCTCGTGCCGGGGTTGATGGTATTGCCTGCGTTTTTGATGTGGTGTGCGGTGCTATGCAGGATGTGTTGTCGTGAGTTTTTAATCTGACATAGCGTCTGTTCCCCTTTGGTAGTATATCATCATTTGTTTCGTCCGTATCCCATTCTTTTCTATTTGGGGTACTATCTAATTTATCATTTTTCCTAGTTAATAAGCTTCTATTATCTTATCCTTAATGCTCTACCTAATCTTCGGTAACCAACCCTCACACTAAACAGAACCTCGGCGTGCAAGGCTATCCTAAAATTATTGAAGGAGAGTATTCCGGTTCATTAAATGTATCAAGTTGTTATAACTTCTTTTGAAATTGCCTGAGAGACAGAAATTTTCTCAGGGTGTTCTCAGGCTGTTTCCTATATAGATTACCTCCTTTCTGCCCATCATATTTATCAATTAAAAGGTTATGCTAGACATGCACCATTAAGACATTACATAGCGACAACCTACTGCTTGGGATTCTTTTTATTCTTGTGGTACTGTGAATATTGTTAAACTGAGATCATATTTAACCACTAGAAGAATCTGGAACCTTTCCGAATACAGTAGGGGGGCTTGAGGTTATGTCAAATTACATGGTCTCATACTCAGACACTCAGCATGCTTTGGAGATAGGCTTCTATCGTTTCTTTGCTTAACATTTTAGGTAAGCAAAAAAGATGGACCGTGTGCCACTTTCTTTTCTTTCTCTTCTTTATGTCTTTACCTTGCTGGCTATTTTTCTAATCACCTTCCCCTCAACTTAAAACACACGCGTATGCTTCTCGCTCGATACTCTCAAATGCAAGACTAGGTGCTTTATCATTTGAAGCTTGCATAAAAATCATGGCGAGGGCTTTCCTGCCCCAGTTTACACGAAAAGGGCTACATTATGTAAGCACCCTTCTTATTTGTACTCAACAGAATTTGTATGCTAAATCCTTTATTTGGAAGGGGTCTCTTAGGGGCAAAACAGACTGCTCAAAAGGGCAGATTGCGGCTACCTCCGCACCATCTTGGCTCTTCATACTTCTGTCACATCCGCCACCCCTCTGACGCCGACTAAATAGGAGATAAAACGGAGCAACATTCTGATTTTGGGTGCATCAATGCAAAAACCCCGGGTGGTTTTCAAGTAGCTCTGGGGGGGGGGGTGGACATAAAAATGCCACCCTCCCGGAACACCGCTTCGCAAGTACCCCGTTCTGACACAGCTTATGGGCATCTCCTTACTTCTTAGGGGATTACTGCCATATTTGAGTCAAACGCCCACCATTGCCTAAGCTGCCGGAAGCCAGCTTTTTGGTTAGTCTGTTTGGCCCCTTGATGGATACATTGTGTTATGTTGGAATTTTATACGTGCATTGTCACACCTGGTGTAGGAAAATTTAATATGAATTCTATTTCTGTTGCCTTGTGATTGGTTAAACTTCTGCTGCCAGCTCAGCTGGTGGGAGGACCTGCATCAACTTGATCTTAAATGTGTGGTGTGTTGTTGTGGGTGGCTGCCAGAGCGTATGTCTTCTAGTGTTGTACCTGCCCATGCGTAAAATAACCACATTAGCATTGAGGTCTGTATATTCAAGGAAGGTGCACTACCGTTAAACATTTCAGGTATGTTTGTTTTTTTCCTTCAGGTGAATGACATTTGATTAAATCTGAAAAGGTGTGAGATTATTTTTTTTTCTTTCTATCTTTTGAAATAACTGGAGGCTATTTTTCTCTAGAACTTCAGCTGGAAAATACTTAATTGTGGATGAAGGACATAGGATTAAAAAATATGAATTGTCGTCTTATTCAGGAATAAAACGGTTTTTTCAACACTGAACAATAAACTTCTATTAACTGGAACTCCTTTGCAAAACAACTTAGCTGAGCTTTGGTCTCTGCTTAATTTCCTGGCTTCCTGATGTGTTTGATGACCTGGAAAAGGTAGGCTCTGATCCACCGTATTGTGCCATGCTTGGTCAAAAAATAGGATAGATTCAAATTTTACTGAATCTTATCGTATTAATGTATTTTCATTTCTAGACAAATTAGGGCGAAACACGGACTGCCCCTTTGTGGTGGCTCCAGGCAGCTTAGGGGCATGTGTTTCAAACGACGTGTGCCCCCAAGCTGGTAGGAAGCCACGTGAAGCCACCAGCCACACGCTTTGTGGTGCTCCGGCGATGCAGTGTTCAGCTTGCCGCAAGCTGCAGGAAACAACCACAAAGCTGCCACCGTGCAGAAAAAGCAAGGTTTTGCCCGGTCACCAAAGGAGGGGATTTCTGCTGCTTTTGTTGAGGCTGCCAAAACTCGGTTGGGGGTAGGCATACCTGGCGTTCTAAGGGGTTGCATCCGCCACGGTTTAGGGCATCTTTTCAGCCTTAGAAAACTCTGAAAGTGTATTAATCTTTCTCCCGCAGGGTGTTCTTACATGGCTGTGCCTCCCACTCTCTTTTGGCAGGTGAGCTCATGCTAATGGCTTCAGGCTTTTTTTCTTTCTTTGTACTGAAATTGCTACATTTTTTTCCTAGCAGAAACTACTTCAGGGTCATTATGTCCCATATATTTCGCTTTACTCGTTTCTTTCTCTTTCCGCGTACTTTAGTTTGCCACGGTACAAGTACGACGGGGTTGATAATCCTGTTTGTCCACACACTGCTGAGCCACTTTCTGTAAAATTTTTCGGGGTGATGCTCCAATATATCGTATATATTTGATCCCGAGACAACCGCTCGCTACCACCATCACGCCCGGCAGAACACACCCCATCTTACTGATTTCACGAAACTGCACCCAGGATTGGCCTGGTTACTTCTTTTTATTTTAATTTTTTGTACCTATTGACACTAACAACAAATATACCCCAGACATTCTACGATCTACATTTTAACAAAAAATTTCATTTCGTCTTCTGGAGGTATCTTCATGTTGCCTTTTCTCAGCTTTTTCCAATTCTTTCCCAATCCCCATCAAAGTTATTCTTTCATAGTCCTTTTTACTTCAGTTTACATGCAATTATCATATACTAAATTCCTTTTGTCCAATCTCATTTACTCTTTTTCATTTCCAACCTGCTATTATTATCTGCGCGAAGCAAACTGTTACCAATCTTTTTTCGTTTTTCATTTCTCTGGTATTAACATACAAAACCTACTCATCTTTATATTTTATATCATACTTTCTATTCCATAGCACTTTTTCCCAAAATTTTGTACATATTACATTGCCACCTATGCAGAATGACCCTACTTCTTGACAACCTCTAACAATTTTAATGACTTATTAATATTTAATCTCGGAGTCCAGGACCTCCATAAATATAATAATTCTTTAATGAACTAATTTTTCAGGTGTTTGTCCCATGCTCCCTTCTCTTTATTTTAATCTATTCTCTTCCATAGTCCCTTAAGTTTTCTTTTTTTTTCTCCTTATTCCATCAATTTTATAAATTTACTCAGTGCAGCGCCTTTCTACTTATCATTTCAATTCCATTTCTTTCCTTTTGACACTATTGTTCACTTGGCTAGTACTTTTTTTTTACCACACTTCCATCCCCCACGCAACCCACACTCTCGCTCATCAATGTCTCCACGACGCCCACACGAACTATAGACCCATGAATATTTTCATACACAGTATCACAGTGTCTCTCGCCCCCGAACATACCGACCCCCCGTATTGACTATCTTAACCCTCTACCATCTATCACATTTAACTTTGTCTATCATTGCTCTTACTACAAACCACATACACCTCACGCCGCCAACACAATCCCATTTCCACCAACCCGTTCAACCTGGCGGCAGCGCTATCCGCACCACCCCTCCAACCGTCGCATCGTGTGCCGCACCCCCCCCCTCCCGTAGTACACGGCGACTACTCTCTCAACAGCAACTAAACCTTTTTCTTCGCGACCACATCAACACCCCTCACATTCCCTACTTAACATATAAGTTTAAGAGGGCTTCCAAATAATTATATTTTAATAGTAAGTTCTCTTGAAAAAATCTGAAAATCGATTATCATATTCAACACTTCCGACTACTCATCACTACTAAACAAATAGCATCGTACATCACCCAATGCCTTCTAAACACATATTCTCTAAATGCTTTAGCCTCTAACCTGCCTCACCTATATCCGCGCGCGAAAGGCTAACTCCCGCACGTATGCTGTGTCGGCGACTAACAATTAATGGTTTATGGTAATCTTCTGGTCTGTCATCAACCACGCACACTCTGCACAGACTATATCCTAGCCCGTTGATTATTCAGTTCGGGTTTCCGAACGTTAATGGTTCATCATCTTTGAATAAAAAAGTTAATTTTGCGTACATATTTTCATTTGACTACTTCACTTCTTCCAACCACGCGGGATAACTAGATTTTGTTCTCACCCCCCCCAACACCCCCCCCCCCCACCCCCCCCACCACTATCGTGACCAAACTCTCCCACTCACACCCCACACCCTTACTACCCCCCCCCCCCCAGTCTTCCCCACCCGTGAACCAAACAAATTTCTTATGCACGTACCAATTACACACCTGCGTAAATCTTATAGTTCTATCGGATTCAAAATCTGTTAAATTACTTTCAACCTCTTATCTCTTCAACTTTTTCCCTGTTTCTAACTCAGATTCCTCTTTTTTTTGTAATTCCAGTTCCACCCTGCCCAGTTTCGCGATCTTCATTCCACATTAATCTGCTACCACCACCCCTGTGATTTTTCACATATCTTTCAAATGTCTATTTTATCCCAATTGTCCAAATACAATTATTATGAATCACCGTTAATAATGCTCCACACCACATCAAGCACAACACACCCCCAACTAATTCACAAGCGTTTTTTTAAGGCTATTACTCCTAAACTGTAATCATTTTCCTCAGAAACACTGATAACAACTTATTCACACCCCCACATTGCTAAATAATTTGGGCCACCGCCTACGTCGGACACCTTGCTCTGCCACACCTAATGTCACTCTTATTTAACTGGCCGCCTTCTCCCATCATGCTACAATTACTTTTAAGAATATTACCCAGATATAATGGTTTATACTCCTCTTATTCTATCACCATTTCAATTTTTATAATATATTTAATGTTGGCCCATTCACACAATCAAACTGACCGCTAAAATAGTTTCACAATGCCCAAAATCAACTGACCTTATTTTTCTCCACACCCTCACCAACATTAAATGTATACTAATACACGCTTCTTCTAGTTGGGAATTTGTGGTCATTCACAAATCACCATTTGCTACCACACGACAACCCGCCGCGATACACTAGTATTGTACTATCGATGCGCATAACATACTGCCGGACCTCATCGAAACCCTCTATCCTAAATGCGCACACTGCCCGCGGTCATATGATAATGGGCTCCAGCTTTTAAATAGCTTATCAACCTTTGGTATAATATTAATGAGTTGTGCCATGATGATGGTATCTTCCGCACAAACGTTCATTGATGCAACTATAGAACACTCTCCGCTACACAACATTTTGGGCCCCCCACTTAATATTACGTTTCAAACACCACCGCCCTTTCTAAATCATATCCTCCCCGGTCCCCACACACCCCTCCATCCTCCAGGAGTTTCCCATTTTTCAATTCTTATTACCTCCACTGCTATTCTCAAGGGGTGCTCCAGTTAACTTTATTCCCCCTAATTTGCCCCCACCAATTTTCCCTGTCCTTTATCCAAATTCTCGCCTGATATATTTTATAAATTTAAAATTTTTTTTTTTTTCTTTATCAATCTACATATTTACCAGATTTATCTCTAACCATCCTTTATCATACTTCATTTTTCTTTTTTGTGGACACTGGCCAAACTTTTTGAATTTCTATTATATCTGTTCAAAAAATTCTCTCTTAAATAGATCAGATTTTCTTTTGCTTCATTATTCCATTTATCCAATTCTCCCTTTTTGCCTTCATTTTACAATATCCGTTTAGCTCTCCACATCACCTCTGCCGGCCCCATTTAGGCAGGGAATACCCAGAGACCCCTTGCGACTCATGTTGTCACTCAGAGCTGACAATGCCCTAAATGGACCAAGGGTCTGACATAGGTCCAGAATGCACTGCAGAAATAATCCAGTTTGAAACTGCTTTAACTGCCCTGACTCCGAGCAAGGGAATCCTGAGAACTTTAGTTTATTGTGGCACCAGAGTTCTCTGACAGAGAAGGCTAAATGTCTCACAAAACTAGTTTCCAGAATTCCCTAGCATTGAACCATGGCAGTTAAAGCGGTCTCAAACTGGATTATTTCTGCAGTGTGTTTTAGAACTTAGTGTACAGTAACTTTCTCTATTCCTAATACTTGACATAACAAAATTTTGGGAAATTGAAGCAATGGGGGAAAGTGAGGGAAAATTATGTTTTTTAAGAGAAAAGCCAGAAATGTTTGGGGGGAAATGCAATTTAGACTGCAAGTCACTTTATCGACTGAAAGTCACTTTGGCGGGATACACACCGCCATATAGTACGTATAGGATACGTACTAGGGTTAGGAAGGGGCGGTGCTTCCGCACCCCCCTAACCCTAGTACGTATCCTATACGTACAAGATGGCGGCGCCTTCTACATGGGCGCCGCCATCTTTACGTACTGGACGCATAGCGTCCAGACGTGTTGCGGCGCCTATGACGTCGCGAGTCCATGCCAGGCGCCTCGCGACGTCATAGAGGCGCCGCAAGAAGAAGCTCCGAAATGGAGCTTCTTTTTTGCTCCGCGCGGGAGTCGCGCGGTTTGGCTGCTGCGGCTCCCGCACGGAGCAAATGGCGGCGGCGGGGGAGCGCCGCAAAGCGGCGGTTTGTACCCCGCCTTTGTTACTTTAGATACATAACATGTATTTTATATAATTTGGTTAGGCATAAAATTATTATGTATGATAAAATATAAGTACACTTTATTCGGAATGTATTTACAAATGGAACTTATTTTTTAAACAAAATTGTGACAAATGTAGCTGCAAGACACTTGACTATAAAAAATCTCCTTGGGTTCCCCAGTTCAAGGAGCAGCCCCTCCTAAAAACAGAAGAAAACATCAGTATTAGTAAAAAAAGAATGATTTTGTCTCCTAGTTTTTTACTGTGACAGAGATAATGCACTCATTCACTTAAAAAGCACTGAAGAAAGGAAACCAAGACCAGGAATTGTAATGATCTGATACTTTGTATAATCTTACATAAATGTATTCCTCTTACATACTTTCAGAAATAATTTTGGACAACTTGTCTTAAACATTTTATTTAGCATTCTGGTAGGAAATGCTACATAATCCTTTTTTTTTTCCTCCTGGAGAAAAGGCTTTCCCCTTAATTTTTCTGATTTCCCCCTGCCCTGGCCCTTTATATTTCTACCTAAGACTATTCATGCCCTGCATGCACACTCCTGCAGGTTCTGTCACACAGAGGTACTCTCATTCATCAGAGTAGGCAAGTATTTCTTATTACAACAATTTTCTTTCTTCTCTTTTTCTTTTTTTTAGTGGATGAAATGTATTTTATTCTCCCAAATCTGGTTCTCTTTTTGCTAGGGAACAGTGAGGTGGGGAGGGGAGACAACTGCCTACCTTCCAAAGTCTTTAGTTTCTCCATTATTTAACTCTTTTGGGCTGTGTTAGTTGATGCAAAGAACTTCTTGGGTAGAAAAAGAAAGTCTGGTAGCATGGCCTTGCCTCAGTAGTAATCAGTGCAAGAATATTGTCCATCTGAACAAAATGAATTAGCAAGATCATTCTTTCTCCCAGTATAGCATTCCAGTAAATGCTAGTTGCAGACTTTCAAGTGTTTGGTAGTGTGTGGTTTTTTGCAGCCTACAAATACTTGTGCATATGCCTAGCATTTTGTTTGACATATGGGAAACACTTATCCTGAGAATGTGATTTCCTTTATTTAAAAAGAGAAAACTTCTAGATTTTACAACTCTGATGATAGACTTGGATATACAGTATGTATGCAATTTCAAACCTTTACGGGTCAGATAAAAAGACGTTGATCAGGCGGTGTAGTCAATTGGTCAAAATTTAATGTCCTGCATATTTCTTTTGACCATCCCTTCTAAGCAAAATAATTTAGTCAGAAACAAATGCCTGTAAATTGGGATAATCAATACTTTTTGTAGAACATAGCTTTCTTTGACACATAAGTGAGTCTGAATTTCATCTTTTTTTTAAAAAAATCACTTTCTCAATCTGTTTTTCCTCCAGCTTTGAATCGTGGTTTGATATTACCAGTATTTCTGAAATTGCTGAAGATATTATTGCAAAGGAAAGAGAGCAGAACATCTTGCACATGCTGCACCAGGTTTAGTGTTTTAATTGTTTATAGTACATTCATATTTGCCCTGCTGAATTTACCTTTTCTTTGAAGTATTTTAGTATACAGCTTTATTATTCATTTATACACATTCTCCCTCCCCTCTAAATTTATGTTTGGATAAGTATATATCCACTCTTGCAAATAGCTCTCTTGCCTGTGCATAATGATCATGAATAGCATATTTGTTCAAAAACTGGGGAGGTACTGTTTGGGTTTTTTTATTACATCATTTTTGCAACCAATACCTAGGAGTCAGCCCTCTTTTCCTGGGGCTGCAGGGATAATAGTTCAAAATGTTATTGCCAGTGCAGGTGGTTCTGGTTCTGCAAAAAAGGAAAATAATTTTATGAGCTGAAATGGAAAGATTTTGCATTGCATATGTACAAATAACTTGTACAGCGCCCCTGCGCCATACGCGGGCGCGCCATACGCAGCCTTGAGCATACGCACTCAAGCCGTGGGGCGGAAGGGGCAGCGCGTCCCATTCAATTGAATGAGCGCGTGTGCCCGTTGTGCCCCGCGTGCGCGCGCGCCACCACACACGAGCCCCATTGTTTCCAATGGGGCTCAAGCATAGACAGACTGTAGCTATCTCTGTATTGTGTGTTTCTATAGTGAGTGAGTTATTAAGTGGAGTATTTTTAAACAGAGGCTGGATGGCTATCTGTTTGGGGGGGGTGCTTTGATTGTGTATTCCTGCATGACAGGGGGTTGGACTGGGTGGCCCTTGTGGTCTCTTCCAACTTTATGATTCTATGATTCAAATACCATGACAGTAGTATTTGATTTTAGAGAAACTTGGCAAATGAGTAATTTTACACCCATGATATATCTTCCAAAAAAATTACACCCATGATAGCTCTTCCAAACGTGGAAATACCTTGTTTTATGAAGAATATTTTTGAGTATTCATTTCCAGTAGATAAGAGCTCCACATCCTGGCCCACCCTCAGGGGTGCTGGCGTAGGGATGGTTCATATCCATATAGTCTTTCCCTATGGGGAGCAAGCTAGATTGCTCACTGCCTGTCTCTGTCGCAATCCAATTCTCTATACAGTAGTTCGCTATCCAAATAAATTGTTTTTTCTGGCCTTCTAGGGTAAGCTCCACCCATGTGGGGTCACCAGAAGGTCTCTCTTTGTTACTTCCTGCCTATTGGAGTGAGTGGGCGGAGCATAACCCAAACTAAAGGATGTGGGGCTCTTATCTACTGGAAATGGACATATCACAGGCAAGAGCCAATGTCCCTTTTCCTTTAAAATAAGTAGTGTTTTCTTATTTAAATGAGTTAGAAATAATAGCTTTTAAAATTTTCATTAATTAAACTGTAGATTTTGACCCCCTTCTTGTTAAGAAGACTGAAGTCGGATGTAGCTTTAGAAGTTCCTCCCAAGCGTGAAGTTGTGGTCTATGCACCTCTTGTAAAGAAACAAGAAACTTTCTACACTGCCATTGTAAACAAGACTATTCGAAAACTCCTAGGAAGCAACCAGGTATTTGCTCAAAGTAACTAATTGGTATGTATGTGACAACACTTCAGTGATTGTATGAGTATTTTGCTAAACAGAGTTTGGGAGGTCTCTTGCTCCTTCTCCATAGGCATCTTTGTGCATACTTATATTAAACAAAATTTGTAGTTTAATACTATTTGAAAGTCCCAGCATCTCTTGGCAACTGAAAGAGTTAGAAACAACGTTGTTTGTTTCACCGACTCCTTGATAATTTGTGGAAGAGGTTAGCAGTGATGGCTACTATTTCATTTTTATAGGAAGAAGCTGTTGAGCTCAGCTGCACAGGACGACCCAAACGCCGGAGTCGGAAAGTGGTTAGTTATTGTGAGCTTAATGAAGATCATTTTCCTGATGAACTGGAACAACTGATCAATAAAATGCAAGAGGAATTTGAAAAAGAGAGGTATCTATCTAAAATTAGCTTGTCTAGTTTACAGTGTATCATGTACAATGTGTCCAAACTGATAGTATTTAAAATTAACTTTGTAGAAGATGATGAACCCCTATCCTTTTACAAGGTAAACTGTTATTATAATTTGATCGTCTACAGCTAAAAGACTCTCAACCAGTACTAAAAGAGAGTAATTTTCAAAAGAGTGTCAGATTTTATTGTATGCTACCCTGAGAGAAATCTCTTGATAGCAGCCAGGATATATGACAAATCTGAAAATGGAAGGGGGAACAGTTGTAAAGGTATGGAATGGAAACTTTGAGAGAAAATTTTAAAATATACCATACTTTTTTAAAAAACTATTTCTCATAGATTAATTTTGTCATTTTGTTACATAGCAATATATAATGTATTATGTTTAGCATAGTTTGCCCATAAAATTTGTAAATAGAGCTGTATTAAATCTAAAAAGCAGAATTTATTCAAGTAGTAGTTACAAATTCACTAGCTGAATAAATTTTTTAAAAGATTTCTGGTTTCATAACAAATGGAACTACTGCTGAACTGTAAGATATATCACATCTCTTAGTTTTTCTAGTTTATTAAAACTAGGCAAAACTTTAATACTGAAAGCAGAAAATCTATTAATATTATGGTAAAGCAAAGGAGAAAAAACTATTAACATTATAGCAAAGCAAAAAAAGATACATATTCTGAACCTTTTCTCTTTCATTGTCAAGCAAGACAGAGCACAGGGTTTCAAAAAAACAGATGAGAAACAAAGAGGGGAAATCATGGGGTTTTCTTGGCAGGACTTTCCCATTGACATCCCATAGGTTTCCATGACTAGATGGGGATTTGGATCCTGGTCTCCCAGTTCCCTAGTCCAACATTCAAACTACTATTCCATGCTGGCTCTCACCCTTCATTTTTATGTATATCTAAAAAGATGTGTCAATTTATTTAGTGTGAATATTTCTAAACATAGACTGATTGCTTTTATATGCACAGAAGATGGATGAATCTGAATCAGAGACAATGGGGCTGTATAGATGGACATCTTTGCCCTGCATCATTGCCGCAGCAACCAAATGGCACGGCAGTGATGCACTCCCTCCCGGGAGCAAAAAGAAACAGCCAAAAGCAGCTTCCTGGAAGGGGCACGATTGGCATGCTTGCATGCCCTGATCACTCTACTTCTGGCCAGCGCCGTTTGGGCGCTGCACCACGCTCGTGTCATCATGGCACCGCTCGTGTGGATAGTGGCAAGCCATGATGGTGGCGTCCTCGCGTACTAGGGCTGCTGAGCATATAAATACCCGGCCTCCTCTAGCTCTAGTTTGTGGTGAGGATGCCCCAAAGTGCCTGCTTATACTGGGCCTAAGTTATGCTTGGTAGCAACTTGCTATTATTATGTTGCAAGAGGGATTTGCTCTGCATCATCCCAGTTTTATTCCTGGGCTATATACTTGAAGATGTTCTTCATTTTTCATCATATGAAAGTTTCCATCTAAAATCAAGTCCTAAATGTTATTTAAAAATAATGTTTTTTGAAGATGTTAAAAATATACTTGGGGACATGGTAGCGATCGGAAGGTTGGCAGTTTGAGGCCCAAGCACCTCGTGATGGAGTGAGCTCCCATCACTAGTCCCAGCTTCTGCCAACCTAGCAATTCGAAAGCATGTGAATGTATGTAGATAAATAAGTATCACTTTGGTGGGAAGATAACAGCATTGAGTGCAGTCCGGCTGGCCACATGACCACCAGAGTTGTCTTCAGATAATGCTGGCTCTTTGCTTAGTAATGGAGATGAGCACCACCCCCTATAGTCAGTTGTCATTCATGTTAAGGAAAAACCTTTACCTTTGCCTTTTTAACTATTTAATACTTAGTTGTCATTCTAAAAATGTTTATAGTTAACATTTCTTAAATTCTGGCTATTCTACTCAATTCTGTACAAAAGAGTTGCTGGGGCGGAGGGAGTATTTTTCCATGGCCTTCCCCATGGCCATGTATTACACCTTTGTTTGAGATACAGTGGACCCTTGTTATATGCTGGGGTTTTGTTCCAAGATCCCCCATGTATAACAAAATCCATGTAATATAATGACATAGCAAAACGGTGTCCCTTATGAAAAATAGAAAATCAAGGTTTGAACTACAGTTTTATTCTGCCATGCTTATGAATTCATCTGTCATCTGCAAGGCCGGTGATAGAAATGAATATGCCTTTGGATTCAGAAGTCAACATAAAGTTGCAGAACATTATGATGCTACTGAGGAAATGTTGTAACCACCCATACCTTATTGAATATCCTCTGGACTCTGGAACACAGCAGTTTAAGGTAATACAGTGGTTTTATCTTGCAGTCCTTTGCCCACTTACCTGGGACTAAGGTTCATTAAACTCAGTGAAACTTGCTTCTGAGTAGAGAACTGGGACGTTCATCACTTTTAAGCTTTTCTGTTTTATTATGATTTTTCAATCTTGTAATGGAGCCAGTTTATCTACACAGAACAACTTTCCATGATCGTGTGGAGCACAGTAGGTGAAGAGTAGTCTGAGACATTAGAGCAGGACTTTGAGGACAAAGTCTAGAATGTGTGATAGATCCTCTCACTATTAAAGCTGATGGTAGACTATAGAAACTGTGCTAATACATACATAAATTCCAAGTTAATCCTCTACTAGAAAGCAAAAACACTTTTTATGGTTTCATGCAAACAATGTAGCCAATTGTGTGGGTGAAAAAAACCACAGCTGTATTTTTCTGCAGATAATTTGCCATTTTATAATGTGTGAAGTTTCATAAAATGAATTAATAACAATGTATGGGTGTAATGCCATTCAGATTGTGCTAAAGTAGAATATAGTCAAAATGTAAAATCAACCTTTCAGGTGCTGTTCTTTGGCTGATATGCATTTGTGTGGCTGTACTCAACTAAAATTGACCTACAAAGAAACTGGAATTTATTTGGATTACCTATTCTCTATTCTAGAAAAACCTTCGGATGTTTTTCTACAATTTAATGAGTACAGTACCTATTACAGATAGACTTGGTAGAAAACAATTTCTACTAACCAGGAGAAAAGAAACAAAATTTTCTCTGATACATTTGTTTTTGTCTTTCCATGGAAGGAAGTGGAATCTTCCCATGTTCTGCCTCATTGAAAGAATGGGCTTACAACACAAATGGCATGACTTCCCTATAGACCTATAGTCTCTACACTTCCTTTTTCTAAAGACAAAAGACTATCTTCACCTCCCTAACAAATATCTTCTACACAATTAAAGAACATTAAATTAAAATAATAAAACTAATGATAAAATTACAATCTTTTAATCATCCTTCCAATATCAGAGCCCTCCCCTCCCTCCTTCCAACTGTCATATTCTGGCCTGAGAGGGAGCAAAAGGACAGGCCCAATGCCATCAGGCTGGCCTCGATCCTCGCTCCAGTCCATCTGCCTTGGTCCAGGCCTCATAGGGAGAGAAGAAAGTTGGACCTGATCCCCTCCCCCCTCACCATTCTCTTCTCCTTTTGTGTCATGTCTTTTTAGATTGTAAGCCTGAGGGCAGGGAACAGTCTATTATCCCCTCTGTTGTAAGCCGCCTGGATTCCCAGTGATTGGGCGGCATATAAATAAATCCTATTATTATTATTATCATCATCATCATCATCATTTATTTTTTAAAAAATCAGGGCAACCTCTCAGCTGAAGTTCACTACAGGCTTCCCTTCTTTCTTTGCATTTACTTCCTTCATCTGTGTTTGAAGTTTTCTCTTCTGGGGACAATTGCCATTGGTGACAGAGGCAGCTTCTATTTAGCCAGAAATGCACCATGAGCAGAAGACTATCAAAGAAAAAATGTGTCTTGGAGAACCTGCACATACTTCCAGTGCACAGAGCAACAGGAAACAGCATGTATGTAGGAAAGAAATTAATGAAGTCATTAGTCCACACAAGTGGCAGGCAGGCCTAGTGAGTTGATAGAAGATGCTGTCCTAACAGTATAATTTACCAACTGTTAATAGGTGAAATGCTGACAGAACCTTTACTGCTCTTTGTTAATAGTGATAATTTCAGGCGGTTACTAAATATATCACCAGAAAATATAAATACTTTACAGTTTATTAAGGGCAGTAATTTTTTTTCATTCATAATTCATAATTTTCAAGGTATTGTTATGGAGTCAATATGACTTCTTAAGTAATCTTGGAGCATGTGCTGCATGAGATCCTCCAGATATGGTCCTGGTGGAAACTAAGGAAGATGGAAAGGGTCTGCATAATCTCCCAAAATGGAGGAGAAGAAACCAGTCAGGCAACCTGTCACTCAGTCAAAGCCAATTGTCCTGCATACTCCCAGTACCTATTGTCCAACTTTTAAGATAAGCCATTTTTTCAATTGGTCTTAAAAAAGCCTACCTTATCCTGTTTGAGCCCCCATATATGTTGTACTTGTGGACTTGGGGGGGGGAGGGGGGAACTTCATCAGTGACCACTGAGTAGTGAAGATGGTACAGAAGGGACTGCATCTTGATATTTCCAGTAGCTGGCAAGGGAGCTGGGTATATTTAGCCTGTGGAAGAGAAGGTTAAGAGGTGACATGATAGCCATGTTTAAATATTTGAAGGGATGTCGTATTGAAGATGGAGCAAGCTTATTTTCTGCTGCCCCAGAGATGGACAAGGAGCAATGAATTCAAACTACAGGAAAAGGGATTCCACCTAAACAAGTAGGAGGAACTTCCTGACAGTAAGAGCTGTTTGACAGTGGAACACTTTGCCTCAAAGTATGATGGAGTCTGCTTCTTTGGAGGTTTTTAAACAGAAGCTGAATGGCAATCTGTTGGGGGTGCTTTGATTGTGAGTTCCTATATGGCAGGGGGTTGGATTAGATGGCCCTTGTGGTGTGTTTCAATTTTATGGTTCTGTGATTCTATTGTTGGAAGATGTTTTGCATTCTCTCTTTCCTTACTTAGATATATTTTCCTGCATGCAAATCCTGCTGTCTTCCCCTCTTGCAAACGTCCTGTTTGCTACTACTGAATCACAGGGCAATAACTTTCCAAATTGGTTGACAAACCATGTGATTTAGGCCACTCCTCCTTTTGGGAAGTACATACACACACACAAAAAGATTTTCTCCTGCCCTATTTGGTTCTCCATCTTCCATCTTTGTAAAGATGATGAGATAAATACTTCTTCTTAACCTGAACTATATATAATGCACCCATGCCAAGTGTGGGCTTGCCATCTGTAGTTTGAGCTGCGGACGGCAAGCCCTGGTTTTCTCAATGGGTGTAGGTGCATGTGGCTTCACAAGCGGGAGCACACACCCATTGAGAAGAAAGGACTTTAAGGTCCTATGTTTTATACTATCTGAGGGGGGATCCGGAACAGATCCCCCACGGATAGCAAGGGCGTACTGTATTGACTAGGTAGATTAGGATGTAACCTCTATGTATATACAGATTAAAGACATTAGTAAACTTTTGTTTGAACTTCAAACTACCTGTGTTGTTTTTGAGTCAGTCTCGGTTCTTAGGGAAGTATAGTTAGACAAGGACATGTTTTCTGCTGCTCTGCTGATTTAAAGTTAGACCCTAACAGCTTGGCTTTGATATTTTTGATATTTAAATATTTTTGTTTCCTATCCAGAGGCTGAAGCCTTAGGAAACTCAAATTGTCCTACATCCATGAGTGCTTTGATTGTGGCTTCTTGCATGGCAGGGAGTTGGACTGGCTGGCCCTTGTGTTCTCTTCCAATTATTTGATGGTGGAGAAGGAAAGCACCTTCCTACCACCAAAGGCATTCTTCAGAGTGAAGTAGAATATATGGATGATGCAACAGGAAACTAACTTGTAGCGTGGACATAACTAGCTCTGCCACCCCCACCCCCCAAAACCCACATCTCTTGAAAGCTTTTTTCATCAATAGTCTTATAACTACCTCTTTAGGTATGATGGGACTCTTTCATGTTTTAGCAAGGCATTTACTGCGCCCTCTACCAGTCTTCATTTGGATTTTTTAATAAGACAGAAAGGCTTGAGGCCTAACATATATGTGGTGTCTGTTAACTCTCCACCCACCCACCCATATTAGACTTATTTTGAAATCTGATGAATTGTTTCACTGCTTTTCTAGTCTTAATAACACTATGGTTTTGTGCATCTCAGTATGTTTATACCAGCTTTTCCCTAGTTTGTCTGTCTGTGTGTCTCTCTCTCTGTTTGTGTATGTGTGTGTATATATTTAGAGAGAGGAGGGGGAGAATGAGAGAGAGCGAGGGAGCTTTTATTTGTGAGGACTAAAGTTCATGTCTTGGCCTAAGAGCTGAAGAGAAATCTGTCCCCTTTGGTTTTGTTTATGCAGTATATAGCAATAGCAAGTACATTTCTATACCGCTTACCAGTGAACTAGCTCTCCTTAAACGGTTTACAGTGTGTTAACCAATTGCCCACAACAACCTGGGTATTCATGTTACTGACCTACGCAAGGATGGAAGGCTGAGTGAACCTTGGAGCCCTGCCTAAGACTGAACTCACAACCTTGTAGCTTAACCACCAGGGCTCCTTTATAAGACATACCTTGCCTGTCAACCAAAAGGATAAACTTTATAGGACTTAATACTGCCCTTCCATACAGACCTTACGCTACATGTATGATGAATTTCAATTGTACTTAGCTGACTGTTAATTGTTTGTCCTCAAAGTCCTGTTGATGGCTTAATGAAATGATTTAGAAGTAATGAGGGCATCATGTGTGATGAAAGCCAGTGTGCTACACCAATCAGTTGTAAACCAAATTTGATTTAATTCATGTCCAAAATTATATGCTTTTTTAAACCAAGGTTGATGAAGATCTAGTGAAAAGTTCAGGCAAATTTCTACTCTTGGATCGCATGCTGCCAGAGCTAAAAAAGCGAGGACACAAGGTATTCTTTTTGAGGCCGTTTTTTTTAATTTAAGCATTTCGGATAAGATTACTGAGGAATGTTTGCTTTATGCAGGTGCTGCTGTTCTCACAAATGACACAGATGTTGGATATTTTGATGGACTATTGCTATCTGAGGAATTACCAGTTCAGTCGCCTGGATGGAAGTATGTCCTATGCAGAGAGGGAAAAGAATGTAGGTAACTCTTTCTTTGGAGGCATACCAAGTATAAATGCTGCCTATTATTTTGTATTAATAGATGGTGTCTTAAGATGTATTGATCCCATAACAGAAGACTAAATGCATTGCAGGATACTTCAATACAAAACCACAGTGGGTTTTATCTTACATAACATTTACAAAAACCTTAATTGATTTTAGTTGTACAAATGTTTGTTGAGAGATATTTTGTCATGTATATTTACTGCATATCCAAAGGAGACACATTGATTCAATGATGTTTATTGTACATAAATATTGAGAGCAGGAGCATCACTAGGAGGGAGGTCTATATCGGGTGACACTTTTTGGGGGTGACCCCACTGCTCCCCAACTATCTTGCTTTTGGCAGAAACAGAATGTAATGTTCACCTGCATCCCTTTGAAACACTGGAGTTCAACAGAAGAGATGTGTGAATGGAGGAGGAGGCTCAGTAGGAGGAGAAAAGAAAGGCCTCATTTTTGTTCTAAAAAATTATATTTTAAATTTTAAAATGTTAATTTTTATTTTTAAAAAATATCTTTAAATTTTCCTTTAAAAAATCACATCGTACCAAATTTTCACTTTAAACACCTGAAACTATATACATGTAAATACATTTAGGCTGTGCATATGGTATTGTAATTTACAAGTATAATTTTAATTTTGCTACTTCTGTTATTACTATTAGTCAGTTGCCGCAAAAACAACAAAGCGTTTAGTGGCATCTTTTGTTTAAATAACACCATTTATTTTGGTACCTTCTGGATATTTAGAATTACAACCACCATTGGTCATATTGGCTAGGGCTGATGGAAGTTGCAGTCCAGAATATCTGGAAGCCTAGGTTGTGTGGTCCAGATATAGATCCTGTGATGTTTAATACAATAGCAGTAAATACAACTGGCCTTCTCTAGTAGATTACCTCCTCGGAAATGCAACCCATCTGACTTTCCTATGAGAGAAAATTACAGTCTGTATGGGTAGAGCATCCTTTTATTTTACATGATTTCTGTCTTTTACAGATGAATAACTTTAACACAGATCCAGAAGTTTTTATCTTTCTGGTGAGCACACGGGCTGGAGGTCTTGGCATTAATCTGACAGCAGCAGATACAGTAATCATTTATGATAGTGACTGGGTAGGTTTGCGTATTAACACACTTAAATTGATCCCAAAGGGCTGTATGCTAAGCTGTATGCACAGAATGAGACTTTAGTCCACTTGCAGTGGTAGTCCCTGGCACTGCCGAACAAGTCATCTGATTTAATTTCTTCAAGAATGATGGGTTGGTATATTACAAGAAAAATTACAGCCATATTCTCAGCTACTGGAAAAGGAGCCATCCAAGAAAGGGTTAAATCCAGTTGCCACCCAGGCAAAACAAGGGATCACATATTGTTTTGGAGCCCTGTGACACAGTGATTAAATGCCAGCCCTGCAACCACAACATTGTGAATTCAATTTTGGAGGGCTCCAAGGTCGATTCAGCCTTCCATCCTTTTGTAGGTCAGTAAAATACCCAGCTTGTTGGGGGCAATTGGCTCATACATTGTAAATGGCTTAGGGAGTACTAGTTCACTAATAAGCAGTATAGAAATGTACTTGCTATTGATGTTGTATTTCCTATTAGAGCCCTATCTCCACCTCAGTTCTTTTTCCTTTCCTCACCCAGGAAGAACAGAAGGACTCATTCATCTGATGAGGATCTTTCCCCACCTCCCAGGAATAGAGTCTCTGTCCTGTCTAGAGATATTGATGCAGTCTCTCATTCCATGTCTCTCAGAGACTCTGGACTCGGGGAAGGAGAATGGTCAGATTCTGAGAAATCTAGAGGACCCAGCCAGAAAGACATTGAGATCTAAATGATTCCATTCCTTTCCACTAAAGTGTAAAACATTGGGTTTACAGACTGTGAACTTGAGTCCTCCACTGCTCAAACCCTAAGCATTCCAGCTGGGGAAGTGGCTGTGTACCAAAACTGAAAGCCTCCTTGCAAGTTGCTACTTTTCCACGATTTTAAGGACATCTGCACAACTCAATGGATTAGGCTTTCTATCCTGTGAATCCTGGCCTGCCTAACCCTTAAATGTAACTGGCTACTGATCAGTTTGAATAAGCAGTTTTGTAAAGGTAGAAAGAGCAGCCCAAGGTAAAATCCTTTCAAAGCACTAAGGATTGGACAATTTTCCCTCTGTTAGGACCTCCTTTGGCAGACAAATGCTCCAACAGACTGATTGCTGCCACGATACCTCTCAGGGTCCATTTCAACTGGGTATTTTTCTTCTTGGATTGCTCCTTCTCCACTGGCGGAAATGGCACATTGGGAACTTATCATGGTGGTCCCTTCTAGCAAGGAGAAGGAGCCACCAGCCCCATGCATGGGGAATCTCTCTCTCCCTTTCTTTTCTCAGCGGGGAGTAACTGAGGACGAGCTAGAGAGCTAATAGGAAATACACTCCAAAACAACACACCTTTACCTGGAATTAACCTTTTCTTGGATGACTCCTTTTGCTAGAAAGGACTTCAAGATAATTTCCCAATATGTCATTTTCTTCCCTGCAAACTGAGTGTCTGCCATACCAAAAAAAAAAAAATCCATCTGATTAGGCATGTCATCTAAAGAATCCCGGTGCAGTACAGACTGCCCAAAGGGGCAGGTCTGTGATGCTCCTTTATTTCTCGGGTTGGGGGCAGGGCAGCATCACCAGCAGCTCTGCGGCTCCAATCCGGAGTTTTTTGGGCCACAGAGAAGCACAAAATGCCCACCCCCTTTCTCCTTGGCACGTCCCGCAGTTGCTGGGGAATGAGGCAGTGTTCAAAAGGAGCTCCGTTTCAGAGCTCCACCCACCTGGCCCAGGCTGCCATAGACGGCCTGGGGTGGCACGAAAACGTCACACACATGCTGTGCTGTTTGGACGGGTGTGTGCGTGACGTCATCATGCTGACCCCCGTGTGGATGGGAGCCGCATGATGACACCATGCCATGTACTAGGGTTGTGTACCCTAGTACATGGCAGTGTGTCATCATGGCGGCCATGATGTAGTGGCCAGGCCCCAGTTAATGAGAATAATGAAGTTCATTGTTGTTTTTCCAAAATTCTACATTCCCTGAATAATCTGTTATATTCCTGTCCCCTAACTTAGAGCTTTGGAACAAATTGTAATGAATGTATTATGATTCGTGTTTTTAGGGACTGGTGTTTTCCCCATCCTGCTCTATGGTCTTTTCTGCAGTCCTGATGGCCCAAAAGAGCATAATTCATGTATCTAAGGCTCTGTCTGTTATTTCTCCGGGCTTTTAAAAACTCACTCTGAGCTTGGACAACCCCATGCTTGGGATAATTGCTGTTACCATGTAGGCAGTGCTATCTTGAGTGGACAGTTGCCAAGTAAGAGGGTTTGATTGTTCATAGTTGGTTTACCACAGGGGTTGAATCACCTAACACAGAGAAGAGAATTATTGAACCTTCTGTATAATAATTGCCATATACAGTTGACTGTATTTTATCCTAGATTCAAGTATCCACAGCTTGAAAATATAAAAAGTGTAAAACTCAATACGTATGCAAACCCTGATTTTGCATCTTATATAAGGGACACCATTTTACTATGCCATTGTATTAATGGGACTTGCGCATCCACAGATTTTGTTATTCACGTGGGGTCCTGGAACCAAACTACAGCAGATAACAAGGACCCACTGGTACAGAAAGATCCACAACAAATGGTGATCTCTTTACAGGTTTGCTTGGGTGACCATTTCTTTGTGTTCTTTGTTGAACAAGGAGCCAAAGCTCTTTTTCTGAAACAGATAAATTGTCTGGTAAAAAAGTAAAAAAAGTGCTTGCAGTCCATGATAAAACTATTGCAGTCCATTTCACATCTTCTCTTCCCAGAACCCACAGTCTGACCTTCAAGCTCAAGACCGATGTCATAGAATTGGTCAGACAAAGCCAGTGGTTGTGTATCGCTTTGTAACTGCAAATACTATTGATCAGAAATTGTGGAGAGAGCTGCTGCCAAAAGAAAGTTAAAAAGCTGATTATCCACAAAAGTTAGTAAAACTTTATTTTTATTGTAAATCCATGTTGGCGAGTTTTTGTTTATTAGGGTTTAGCCATTAGGAGTAATTGTTGGGTTTTTTAACATGTACAATTTGCTAGTATATGATGTGACCTTGTTTTAGAGTGATGTCTGTTGCAACAAAACAACAAGAATTCTGAAAATCATAAAACTTAACGGTTGTTGTTATTGTGTTGTCATTTATTTCATGACCGCAGTGCACTTTGAGAGCCTGCATATGTCTTAGTTTGAGTATTGGATGGTAGAGTATTACAGATCACGGTTTGGCCATGGAACCCCACTGCATGACCTGTACAAGTCACACATTCTCAGCCCCAGAAAAAAAAACTGTGATAGGGTCCCTTATGGTTCCATAAGTCAAACAACTTGAAGGCACCCAACAACATATAATTTTATCAAATGCATGCAGTGATTTCCTGTTATATATATATTATAGGAATGCAATCAGTGCCCCTTTGTTAAAGGTGATATTCTTTTCACTAGATGAAAGGGGTGGGAATATGAAGAAAACAGCTGAACTGATTGATCTAAGCCTGTAGTATAGAAGTAGCTGATTTGAAAAATCCACACTGACTTTGGGACAGAACATTCTCAAATGTCTTATTTCTAGATTTTAATGTTTGCTGAGAGACTTATGATATAATAGGCATCACTGGAACCTGGTGGAATGAGTCTCGTGATTGGAAAGTACTAATAGAGGGGTATAGCCTATTTCAGAAAAATAGATCAAACACGAAGGGAGGAGAAGTAGCATTATATTTTTACACCTGTGAGGAGATCCATGACTTAAATCCTGGAAGCCAGGTTGAAACATATTGGTAAAAATTAAAGGGGAGGGAAACAGGAATGTCATTGTCAGCGGCACAGACACGGCAGCCAAACTAAGGACTTGGATGATGCCTTTCGGAACAGATGACCACAGAGAAATATAGAAGTAATGTGGGATTTCAGTTATCCTGATATTTGTTGGAAGTTAGACTCTGCCAAAAATGTAAGTTTCTCTTGCTTTGTTAATAGTTGCACTGTCCAGAAGGTGGAAGAGGCAACAAGGGGATCAGCTATTTTAAATCTGATCCTAACCAACAGTGATGAACAGATTAATGTGGAGGAAGTCTTAAGAGGGAATATAATAATGTTTGTTATACAGCAGAAAGAAGAAGCTAAGCATAGTCAGACACACATTCTAGCCTTTAGGAAAGTTGCTTTTAGTAAATTTAGGTAAATATTGAATGTGATCAGGAATAGTAAGAGAGAAAAGAGTTCAGGATGGATGGGAGTACCTCAGAAGCAAAATATTGAAGGTGCAATTTCAAACAGTTCCAATGAGAGGGAAAAAGGGAGTTGTCTCAAGAAGCCAGGATGGATGACCAAAGAACTTTCAACTGAGTTAAACAGTAGGGGAAATACAGCACAGAATAAGTAAAGAGGTAATAGAGGAATACCTGGTTAATCTAAACGAATTCAAGTCTCCAGGGCCAGGTGAATGACATCCAAGAACTGGCAGAAGTAATCTCAGAGCCATAAGCCATAATCTTTGAGAATTCCTGGAGAACAGGAGACTGGGAGAGGACAGATTTTGTCCCCAGTTTTAAAGAGAGGACCCAAACAATTACTACCCAGTTAGCCTGATATCAATACCAGAAAAGATTCTAGAGCAGCTCATTAAACAGAGTCTAAGCATTTAGAAAGGAATGCTTAATCGCAAAATGTCAACATGGGTTTCTGAGAAACATGTTATGCCAGACTAATGGAACGCTGAGGATGAGCATATCTTGATTTCAGTAAGGCCTTTGAAAAGGTCCCCCACGATATTCTTGCAAACAAGCTAGTAAAATATGAGCTAGACAGTGCAATGTTAGGTGGATCTATAATTGGTTGAGCAGCCAAGCGCAAAGTGTATTCAGTAGTGGCTCCTTTTCATCATGGACAGAAGTGACCACAGGGTTGTGTCCTGGCCCCAGTGTTATTCAACATCTTTATCAAGTGATCTTTATCAATCACTTGAATGAAGGAATAGAGGTCATGCTTATCAAATTTGCAGATGACACCAAATTAAGAGTAGCTAATACCCCAGAGGAGAGGATCAAAATTCAAAATGATTGTAATAGATTGTAAAGTTGGGCCAAAACTAATAAAATGAATTTCAACACTGAGAAATGTAAGGTATTATATTTAAGGAGAAAAAAAAAGAAATGCATAGATATAGCATGGGGGATACCTGGCTTGTCAACAGTACATGTGAAAGGGATGTAGGAGAAAAAGCCATTGCGATGCTAGGCTGCACCAATAGAGGTATACTGTTTAGATCAAGGGAAGTACTAGTACCACTCTATTCTGCTTTGGTCAGGCCTCACCTGTAATAATGGGCACCACAATTCAAAAAGGATGTTGACATGCTGTAGTGTGTGCAGAGAGGGCAACAAAAATGGTGAAAGGTCTAGAAACCATGTTGTATGAGGGGTGTCTTGGGGAGCTGGGTTTGTTTAGCTTAGAGAAGAGAAGGCTAAGAGGTGATATGGTAGCCCTGTTTAAAGATATGGGTGTTTGTTTGTGTTTTGATTTAATAAATAATTTCTTTATAAGTGTGTCATAGAATCATAGAGTTGGAAGAGACTGCAAGGGCCATCCAGTCCAACCCCCTGCCATGCAGGAAATCTAAATCAAAGCATCCCTGACAGATGGCCATCCAGCCTCTGTTTAAAAACCTCTAAGGAAGGAGATTCCACTACACTCCGAGGGAGTTTGTTCCACTGTCGAACAGCCCTTACTGTCAGGAAGTTCCTCCTAATGTTGAGGTGGAATCTCTTTTCCTGTAGCTTAGCAGCAGAAAACAAGCTAGCTTCCTCCTCAATATGACATCCCATCAAGTATTTAAACAGCTATCATATCACCTCTTAATCTTCTCTTCTCCAGGCTAAATATCCCCAGCTCCCTAAGTTGTTCCTCATAGGACATGGTTTCCAGGCCCTTCCCCATTTTGGTCGCCCTCCTTTGGACATGCTCCAGTTTCTCAAATCTTTTTTAAATTGTGGTGTGCAGAACTGGACACAGTATTCCAGGTGGGGCCTGATCAGAGCAGAATAGAGTGGGACTATTACTTCCCTTGAACAATACAGCTGAGGGGATAGTCTCCCCTATAGGAAAATGGAATTATTAGAAGGGGGTATCACATCAGTGGGTGATGGCAGATCAGATAGATGGTCTCTCTCCTGTCCCATCTAGCTCAGCAGAAGCAGTAAGCTGAGGGAGCCCCAGAAGCCTTACAATAAGTTTTCAGCTTGGAATGATAAAACATCTATATTGATACTTTAATACACTGTTTTAAAGCTTTCATTGAAAAGGGTAGCTTTGTTGAATCCTGTGTTTTTCTATAAGTCCTAAGGGAAGAACTGCATGAGGATGGCCAGAAGCTGGGTTTCTACTGACTTTGCCAACATGCTCATAATGTTGTATGTAATGTTGTATGCGTTCCCCCACTCCATTTCAAACTTTTGTGTAATCCAAATTGCCACCAGTAATGGCTTTTCAAAACTGAGAATCTGCCACACAACTTCAGTTGTTTGAGGCTAAGAGATGCAGATGAATCCTTTTCTTCACACTTTAGCCATCTCCTTAGCTGGAAGGCTTCATGCCTATGAGAAGGTATTTGCATGCCTATGAAAAGAATTTTGCTGTAGTGTGCAACAGCTTGTTAACTTTAACAACCATTGTTATGGACACCACTGGGAAGCACATCCTTGTAGCAGTGCCATGTACATTGTACCACTTGGCAAACAATACTCTGCCACTTTCAGAAGAGAGGTACAGACTGGGAATTTAGAAGATTGGGACTTTTAAATTCCTTACCATGACAGGAGAGAACTCATTGGTGGTCTCCTTGTGAAAGGTTATAAAGTTCAAATCTGTCATTTCAAATCACTCCCTTCAAATGGAGCAAAGGCTGCATGTAGAGCAGCACATCATCACTGGAGGAAAGAATAGCTATTGTCTGTCACATAATATATTCCTGTGGACAACTAGACTTCATTTCAGTATAACGTAAATGTTCAGAGTACTATGTGCTGGAAAGACAGCATCTTTGAAATATGATAGATAGATAGATAGATAGATAGATAGATAGATAGATACACTGGTGCCTCGGGATACGAAATGATCGGGTTACGAAATTTCTGGGATACGAAAAAGTTGGATTGGCAAAAACTGTTTCGGGTTACGAAATATTTTTCGGGTTACGAAATTCATTTCGGCGCGAAATTCAAATGCTGCAAAGTGCAGCTATAGGCTTTCCAGTGCTAATGGAAAGCCTTTTCGGGTTACGAAATTTTCGGGTTACGAAAGGAATGGCAGAACGAATTAATTTCGTAACCTGAGGCACCAGTGTAGATAGATGTTGAAATTCCAGTGCAGCCATCATCAGATTGAATTTGGACCTTGATTCAGTTATCTACAAAACAGAACAATTTACTCTGGACAGATTCTGAGGCCAGTAAATTTGAATGCTGAATTGAAGTTTGTGTGCCTCCTATTGACTGCCATAGAAATGATGGCAATAGTTTTCTCTCTCTCTCTTTGGTAGAACTGTATAATATATACAGGCCTAATAACCCATTGTGAGGTGATTGCACCTGCCAAATTTTATTAAAATAGATGCACATCTTTTCATACCATGAGGTTTCATACCACATACCTTTACGTTTTAATGTTTTAAAAAGGGAACTGTTGATACCTTCCAATCTTTTGATGGAACTGGAAGATATTTGGAAAGGTAGTTGGTGCTTCTGAGGAATCTCATTAAAGTGTCTGTTTTTGCAGGCACAAGAAAATTTGGATCCCTCTAAATCTAAATTACTGATTATACTAATTTAGGAAGATTTGAATTAAAAGCCCATTTTCCATTTGGACAGCTCCTCAGTCTCTCCAAATCAGTTTGCTTTGCTTCATGATTTGGTTGAATCCAAAGCTTACTCATAGGTTGGGTTTGGTTTGCATTATTTCTACATTACAGGGAAAGATGAATTGTAAATGTGAAACTCAAGTGTGGTATTTCAGGTGTCTTGTGGCTAGTGCAGCATTGAATGCCTTTGTGTGTGGGGGGGGGGGGGGGGGGGGGAATAAGATGACCTGTCTTGATCTTCTGTGTGTATTTGCATCAAGATGTTTCTAGATTGGTGTCTTTATAAATTAAAAGGATTGAACCAGTGTTATGAGGCCAGTACTTTGTACTTTAAGACAAGTGTTGACCAAGTGTAAATGTTCTCACTACCATAAATATTTTTCTTAAATATCTTCAAGATCAGTTTAAAGGTGGAAAATATGGAGAAAACCAGGCAAAGAGTTGTTTAGACCCTAAGGAATTAATGGAGTTGCTACAATCCCGCGACTATGACAGGTATGATCCAGTCGTTGTGGTGAGAAAGTATTTAATATAAGAAAAGTGTAATGATTGAATAGTGTGGGAGAATTTTGTACGGGGGGGATCTTATGACTAAAGAAACTGAAAAGAGAATAAAGCTTTTTGGACTCAGTGGGACAATCTGAGTTAATATGTTTAAGAATATGTTTTAAATTGTCTGTTATTCCTTTTGCAGAGAGATAATGGGATCAAGAGAAAAAGTAATATCTGACAAAGATTTAGAGTTACTGTTAGACAGAACTGACCTTATCAGTAAGTAAAGATGATGGGGTTTTTTTCTTTGTCTTTTCTGTTTGCTTCAATTATGTTTCTTTAGTCATTGTCAACTCTGTGTGAAGACTAGTTTAAGCCAATAATTCTGCCTGTGACAAACAGTTGCTAGAGGAAAATTCCTCCCTCCAGTTCTGATTTGTAAAGGAGGTGCAGACCAAGCCTTAATTACGGTTTTTGACTTGAAGGCACATAAACACACAAACACAAAAAGTAAGGATGAACGTTACCCAGGTTGTGGCAATTCTCAGCCAGTGAGAATTAAATTAAAATTCTTAAACTTCAACAGCATGAAATAGCATTCCAGTCATCATCATCCTCATCCTCATCCTCAATGTATTTATTTATAGCCCACCCAATCACTAGGAATCCAGGCAGGTTACAACAGTAAAAATGCTTTAAAAATACAATAACATACTAATTGATCCCTTCCCAAGCCCCTCTCCAGTAAAATATATAAGCCAAAGAGACTTTTATATATCATTAGTTCATAACACAAAACTATCATGTTTTAACTAGGATATTGAGAATATTATTCTGCTCAAAAGGAGAAACTGAGAAAATTGCTTAGGATGAGAGGTACAGGGCTGCTTATAAGTAATTGGCATGTCATAAATACACACTTAAAAACTCCACACTATATCTGTAGAACTTTCCTGCTTTTCTGTAATCAAAACATTCCTTCTTGAATCAAGAATTCAAGAGGATTTTATCACAAGGTAGCAGGAAAAAGTTGCAAGATAGCAAAACAACACATACTTGGTGTTGAGTTTCTCAAGAATCTCAGCTTGTGAATGAGTGTTTCACTCTAAAACACAGCCACTGTTTAACAACACAATTTAAATAATTTCATTCAGCCCTGGAGTGTTTGTACCATTATTTTTGACTTGTTGCTGTTTCCTCCCCCTTTTCATTGCATATCAAAGTGGAAGCCAGGCAGCTTGAGGAATGGAGCAATAGGCCATTTCTTCAAGTGTGGAAGAAAACATGAACTGGAATAGATTAGGTATATACTCTGCCCTTGACAGGGGTTAGGGGTGCAAGACCCTCGCAAATGTGAAAAAAATTGTGAATATGGGAAAAAGTCCAGGACAGAGGAGGAGTGCTCACATGCTTCCAAACCTCTCTGGTCCTGGACTTGGTTCTTTCCCTCTCCTGTTGGGAGGGGGGGAAAGCCCAGGACAGAAGGAGGATAAGGAGGATGACGCATGCACATTTCTCCTTTCACACTGCTCTCATCCTGGGCTTCCCCCCTTTCACCCCTATTGAAATGACACCCCATTTCCACTCTTCCCAATCCACCTCCTCTCAACCTCACATCCTTTCAAAACAGCCAGACTGTTTTATCTTCTTTCATCCTTAACATGTCTCTTAGGAGCATGGCAGTGTTTAATTGATGCCCCTAGTAACAGTGCCCTAAATCCAGTTGCTGACCCCAGCTGGAGTTAAATCAATGAGATTTACACAATATTATTGTTGATTTACCAGTCAGTGCCAAAGGGAAAACAAGACAAGTCATATGTCACTGTAGCCAAATCTGACTTTTCCAGGAATTGGGTGTTGCAGAGACAATGGTTTTGACTCAACAAGTGTACTTCTGATCACAACTGAAATCTGAGCCTCCAGACTCAGGGATGTGTCCAGGAGTACACCCAAGTTAGAAGCCTGAGATTTCAGGGTGAGTGTAACCATATCCAGCATAGCCTGATTCCATGATTTGCCTTTTGACTAAACATGAGCACCTTTTTTTAATCTGACAGCAGGCACTAGTTTTTCCAGTACTTCCCTTTACTTTTTTGAGGGAAAGAAACAGAAATAATAAAGAGAAAGTAATAAAACTTGAAAAATTCCTGTCAAAATATTTTTTAAATACCCTTTAAAAGTAACCTTTGAAAGGATCTAGAAACCATTGCTCTTTGCACCAGTAAAGTGCTCTCAATTTTTCTTATTACTTTTGAAAGATGACTTTCTTGCTCTAACAGGCAAAAGAAGGTCGCTTTACTGTTTAATATACAGTAATTATGCATACCTTTTTCCTCCTTGGTGTACAGCAGTGGTTCTCAAACTCTCCCTCCATGTGCATGTCTGGGGGAGGGGGGCTCCCACTTGCTTTGTTTTTTAGCAGGCCTATTTTCATTCACACATTTATGTATTTTTGTTGGTGGTGTGTGTCTTCAATTCTGATTTATTCATATTTTAACATTTTATAAGGAAATAATTAAGGAATTTATAAGGAAATATTCAGATTAGAACTTTTTTATTTCAATAAAGTCAATACTGAACTCAACACAACGTTTATACTTGATGTAAGGTATGTGCCTTAGGAAAGAACAAAAGGAAAGGATAGGGTTACTTTGTTCCTTCCGAAGATAGAACCCCCACCAGCTGTGGGATTTTGCCTTTGGAAAGAGCAAAAGGAAAGCTGAACCACCAGCAGGCAATGGATTTTCTCTTTGGAAAGAGCAAAGGAGAAGGAAGGTGGGGCAGTGAATTTAGTTCCTACCCTGTCCCACCATTTGAGAACCGTGGGCGTACAGTAATTACGTATATGCAGGGTTGTTTGTTTTTTGCACCTGCCTTTTGTCAGAGGACCAATTAGACTTTTATTTCAAGTGTTTTCTCACTGACAAGTCTGAAAGTAGCCCAACCAATTTGAAGTCTTAACATTTAAAATTATTCAGTCATGATTGAAACAATAGCTCCATGGAGGTGAAGCAAGAAGAGGAGCATACTAGCCTTCCCCCTCTGTTGTTTAGATGAAGAATGATGCGTCAGAGGAAAAGGATTGGTCCTTATGTGCACGGACGCTCTCCATGCTAGTTCATGTGGGTAGCCTCTGAAGCTTTCCTGTTGTAACTACTTTCCATGATGGCTTTCAGGGGTTGTTTTTTTCCCCAGCAGAGAAGGGGCTGAGCATCCTAACATTGGGTAGCTCTGCCTACAAGGCTCCTGTTAGGCAGGGAGAAGAAAACAAAGACCAGGGGCCTGACCCCACCTCTATGGGCGGAGCGACACCTAGTAACCTCAGTCTCCTTCCTGTCTAGCTGCTGGTAGGATGTGCCATTGGTTGCTTTCAACCAAAACCTTCTTTCCACGCTTTGAACTCAGATTTAGCTCCCCAGACTTGCCTGGCTCCCTTCCTTTCCTCTCTCTTTATTTCCTTCCTTTAAAAAAACCCTCCTTCTTTTCTCTTCTACTCTTTCCCTTCCTTTTCATTCCTCCCTCCCACGGCGGGCGAGGAAGAGGCCAAGTCAGTGGGTGAGCACTCTTCCACTCGGCCCGGGCCAGCCCAGGCTTTGCCGGATGCATGCCTTGAGCTTTAACCGCGCCAACCAGCCAGGGAGTGGAAGCACGGCCGCAGCAGTCTGAGGGGGCTATCCTGCAGCCCGCTGCTGGGGCCAGGGCTTCCCAGCTGACCCAGTCAGGGTTGGAGAAGGGAGAGCTTACACCGCTGGCACTGGAGACCGTCGAAGGGGAGGACGTGAGTAATCCCACCCCACCGAAGATAGTGCGCTGATTCCGATCCTTCTTGGCCCAGGAAGCCCCGGGTCTTGCCAGGGTTTCCCGGGGGGAGGGTGATCTCGGCGGCCTGCGACCACTGGGGCCCAGCGGTGTGTCGGTTTGGGGGGGCGCTCCCTTTGCCTCCCTGTTTCCCCCCCTTTTCTGGGCTGGTTTGGCCTCTCTCACCAGACCCCACGTCAGGGGGCTTGCCGCCTGGTCTCTCCAGCAACTGGGAAGGTGCTTACCCCTTCCAGTGGGGGGCCACTTGGGCGCCAAAGGCCTCGGCGGTATGACCGGGCTGGGGCCGGTCCCAAGGCCTTGCCGGGCCGGATCCGGCCCACGGGCCATAGGTTGCCTACCCCGTCCCAGACAGTCTCAAGGGGTCGCACCATTTGGGTGACGGACCAGGGGCAGTGGAGAACAGTCCCACAGTATCAACTGGCTAGAACTTTGAGCGATTCGCCTGGCTCTCCAGTCCTTCAAACAGCTGGTTCTCCACAACTGCCTTCATACGGACAGAAAATATTACCGCCAAGGCCCACATCAACCGTCAGGGCGGGACAAGATCGCAGTCCCTAATGGCCAAGACCCAGACTCTTCTGACCTGGTCAGAAGCCACTCTGCTGTCCTTAGAGGCCGAACATCTACAAGGACAGCTAAACTCCAAGGCCGATGGCTAAGCTGGACCGACATAGATCAGGAGAATCCAACCTTCATTCCCAAGGTGAATTCGATCTTCCACTCGTCTCCAAGATTCATCTTGCCCTCCTTCTGTCGTGACCAACTAAGATTTAGAAAAGATCTGGCACACTCTTGACGTGCATCAGAGCCATCAAAATTTACCTGAAGAGGACAGCGACTTTCAGCAAGTCAGAAGCTCTCTCGTCTCCTTCCAACCAAGATCCAAGGGCAAAAGGTTTCGCTCTCCACACTCTCAAGATGGATCAGGAGAATGCATCATCGCCTGCTACAGAGCCCTGGACCTAGCCCCCCTGAAGGCATCACTGCCCATTCCACCAGAAGCGCAGCTATTTCAGCAGCTTTGTCTACTAATGCACCTCTGGCCGAGATCTGCAGAGCAGCCATGTGGAAGTCCCTTTCCACGTTTGTCAAGAACGATAAGCTTGACATCTTTCAGTCAGCTGAGGCGGCTTTTGGCCGTAGGGTTCTACAACAGATTGTCCCTGACTTGTCCTCTGCGCCAGCAGGCCCTCCCTAAATTGGGGGGTTGCTTTTGTAAATCCTATTGTTAGGATACTCGGCCCCTTCTCTGCTGGGCAATGGAACCTGAGATACTGTACGTCCCTTTCCAGCAGAGAAGGTCCGAGCATCCTCCCTATCGTATCTGCCTGCTGATGTCGGTGGACAATATTAGGGTACTTTGCTTCAGTTTAAAATACTTTATTAATAAGTCAAAAACCTATGGTCTCATGGATTGGTCAAGACAAGACATCAAAAATGATAGTGAGACCTAAATGGTTCTTGGCTGATCATTGACTAGGGGTTGCTCCACCCATAGAGGCGGAGTCAGGCCCGTGGTCTTTGTTTTTCTCTCCCTGCCTGACAGGAGCCTTGTAGCCAGAGCTACCCAATGTTAGGATGCTCCGACCTTCTCTGCTGGAAAGGGACATATCTCAGGTAAGTACTAACATTCCGTTCTTTGCCATGCTACCTGTTTTTAAGAAGAAGATAGTTGGTTAATGGAAACTGTAGATTTTTACTTTGGCTTTGAATTGCTTGTCCTTTCTTTGTTTCTTCTAGACCAAATGAAAAGCTCTGAGAGACTTAAAGAAAAAATGGGAACGTTCATCGTATTAGACAATACTGAAGATGGCAGTACGGAAGATGTGCTTTAAGATACAGCCAGTTTTCACTCTTGTGCCTCTCTAAATCTTTATGTCAACCCTGTCTTAGGAGTTACTTTTCCACAGACTTGAGAATATAAGATTACTAAATTTCCACATGGAAAAAAAGAGGGCCTTTGGATCCACATATTGATAAATGATACTTTTTAGATCAATGTTTAAACTTCAATAGCTCATAGCTTGTACAGTTCTCTGTAGAGAGTCTAACAAATAACTTGAAAACAATTCTTCATCTTCATTACAGTTTTATATAGACAAATAGGAATGCCCAGCATACTTATTGACAAATCTAAATTGTGTTACTTGAGTCTTTGTCGACCTTATTAAATAAATTCTGTTTTTATTAGATTTGAAATATGTGTGCTTTTTCTCAACAGGAATACCTGATGTGCTGCCTATAAGCACAGTTACAACCCCACAGATTAAGCTGTCTCCTTGGACTACTACAGAAAATTGTAGATCCCAACTAGAAAGTGTGAATACCTCCATGCCATGAAACCTTTTCCAAAAATAATTTTTGGTTTCATCAGCAATAGCAGAGGAAGGAGACTGATAGTTTCTCATACACATGTGTTGAAAAGGACAAGGAGATTAATTAAGGTAGACACAAGTATCAGGGTCCTTTTGCTATTTACTATATATATTCATGTATAAGTTACAAATTTTAGTCAAAAAAGACCCATCTGACTTATTCATGGGTCAGTGTAACCTTAACTCTTATCAAAATAGGAACTCTCCCCTTCTATGAGTAGAATGGTGAAAGGTGAAAGCTTGGTCCATCATGGGAGAACCTAAAGTATGTACCTACTCTCTGCTGTGGCATTGCCTCTGGCCTTTTTGAGTACCTGGGTGGGCAAATAGTAGTGTTCTTTCGCATTGTTTCCCTTTGCTTTGTCCTTCACAGCCTTTGTTACATGCCCGTAAGTTTTACTCTCAACTTATCCATAAGTTATATCAAAATCCATAATGTTAGCCACAAAACCTGCCCTTGACTTTTACTTGAGGTCAACTTATACACAGGTATATATGGGATTTTAATTTTGGAAACTGACACTTGGCAGGTCTGGAGAAAGATAGCTATGTACTTAACATCTATGAGAAATAATGAAAGAAGCACTAAACATTATTTACTAGTTATTCACAAAACACATGTTGAAGGATAGAGAAAAAAGGTGTGTTCACAGGCCCAAAAAGGGTTGTGCTCCAGAGAAAAGATATACCTTTTCTGAAAACATGGAAGCCATTACATCCCAAGTAGAAACAGAAATTGGATGGATTTTTTTTTAAATGCAGTATTTACTTCACTGATACAAAGTCACTTTGTTCACTTACAGACATAAAATGTGTCATGTATAACATGGTGTGCTTATAAAAATAGCATATTTGAATATATTACATTTAAAATTAATTTATTTCTATACTAGGAAAGTTACTTGTTTAAAAAATAAATAATTCCCATTATGAACAATGGTGTTTAGCACAATAGCTTTTGCATTACTCATATTGCTAGTTACTTTTTTGGTACTTTTCATTGATTTTTCCCTGCTTTTTAAGAAGCCATTAGGGCTAGTAATGAAATACTATAAGACGTTATAAATCCCTGTCAAAAGGTCAAAATTAATGGTCATTTAAAGATACTGTTACTTAAACTGCAGGGATCCCAATAAGGCACCCACAAATTGTACTTGATGGAGAAATTGATTTAGCTGAATGGGAAGCAATGAGAAAACTCCAGTAATGGAAAGCCAGTGTCTCAGCCTTTGTATAACGATTCCAAACCCAGCAAACTCCAGAGGCAGTTTCAAGATACAAAAAAGGGGAATCCTCATTCATAAGCACATTCTCACTCAAACACACACAAGAATAACAATGCAAAGATAGTACTGTATATACTCATGTATAAGTCTAGAAATTTTAATCAAAAAGTTGTCCCCAAAAAACCTGAGTCGACTTATCCATGGGTTAATATATTTTCTATAGTTGAACTCTGATTTAAAAGGAACCAAAGTGTGCTGTCTAAATGACGCATGTGTCCTAAGATGCCAGAAGACACGCCAAAGCCACACTCCAATCCTAAGCTTCTGGCCTCTTAATATGTGTGTGATTTAAAAAGCATACTTCCAAAGTGACCCAAAGCAGCTTTATTTTGGCATTTCTGTTTGGGCCCTGAGTGGGTGTACTTAAGTGTCCCTAACTTCGCATGGTTGTGTTGGGGTTCGTGTTGCCTCCTGTGTTCTATTCTAATGCTGTCGAATTTTTACCTGCCCTTTGTTTACACCTGCCATTTATTATGGACCATCAAAGTTTACCTATAGTCTGTGCAACATATGGTTTAGCTGGCAAGCCTGTTTTTCTACCAATGGGCATGTTTCACCTGCATTGGTGACTGTTCCACTATGTCTCAGTATTTCTACACGACTGTAGAGTTGTCATGTCAGTGGGACTATTCGTCCCCATGTTTGCATGCCCTTGGGATTGGTTTCTCACCTCGTGATTCTATTTGGGGTCAATATGCCTTTCTTGTGTGGCATGGCACTCCCACCTCCACTGACCTAAGCTTGCTAGTCTAACCCATTTGTGTGATTCGCAGAGACCACGAAGAAGGGCCGGTTGCTTACCTGTAACAGTATTTCTTCTAGTGGTCATCTGCGAATTCACACAAATCCCGCCCATCCTCCCCACACAGTTGTGCCCTGCCTCTCCTTCAGTCCTGGACTGCTGCTACTCGGAGTCCATGGAATTGAGGGTTTAGGCGGGGAACCGACTAATAAAGGCAGTTGGAGAGTGGGTGGGGCTACCGCCAAAACGCCTTTAATATCTCCAAGAAGGTTCCGAAGCTAACTGTGCAACCCATTTGTGTGAATTTGCAGATGACCACTAGAAGAAATACCGTTACAGGTAAGAAACCTGCCCATATTCTATCATAAAAAATCTTTTTAATTTCAGCTACAAGGGAAAATAGGGGGTAAGGGGAATGAAGGAAAGAGGGAGGTGACATATTTAAACCAAGAGGGGTTGAAAGGCAAAGGATGTTTATTTACAAGGGGAGGGTCAGAGAGAATAAAGAACAGTATTTATACTTTTTGGGGGGTTTATCGGGCTATGTGGCCATGTTCTAGAAGGATTTCTTCCTGACGTTTCACCAGAAACTATGGATGCTGGCCATGAAAGCTTTAGACTTCACATTGGAAATCTCTATGGGGAGAAACTATTCCAAGACATCCAGAGACTGGAAAAACTCCAGACCAGGAAAGCACATCTACTCTGCTCGCTAACTTTCCTGCTACGCTGCAGAGACACAGATACCATACCACAATTTCTCACAGCAAAAAGGAAATAGGAAGAAGAAGACTCAACAAATGCAAATGAAAAATCTCCCAGGGCCAGGGGTTTCCCAGCAGACAATGAGCACAAATCAAGCAGACATTAATCCTCTTTTGCATACCCTCCCACCCTGAGGCCTGCCATTAGCAACAGAACAATACACATGCAAATCACTCCTTCCCAGGTCACACAGTATATATATATACCCGACTACTTTCCAGGCAAGCATTTTCTGAAGATGCTAGCCACAGATGCTGGCAAAACGTCAAAAAGAAACTCTTCTAGAACATGGCCACATAGCCCGAAAAACCCACAAAAAACGATGGATGCCAGCCATGCAAGCTTTTGAACAGTATTTAGATGAGGCAGAGAACATGAGATGGGGAGGATAAAGAGATAATCATTGTTCTAGTAGGGAAAACTGGCATGATCAGTTGCCTCCTGACATATGCAGACAATTTGCCTACGCTATTTTCCCCACATCCCTAATGGTGCATAATGCCAATGTCAATTCCTCCTCCTTCCATTAAACTTCATTATTTAGATCACAGCTAAAGCAGATCATCACCTTCCAAGTGTTCTGTTGCTCAATTTTGTCAGCATATGATTTCTGTTCAAGAAGTCCCAGGTACAGTCTCAAGCATTCCCAGTTCATAAAAATATAATCAGGAAATGATTGAAAAGATTCACAGCTAGAGAAGGGCTCCCAGTCAGAATAGTGAATGTGGGTCTAGAATCTAGATGGACAAACAGAATGACCTGATGTGAGTTTGTTTCCTAAATCCCTCCAAAGGAAGGAGGGGCTGCATGGGGACTATTTAGAAAGAAAACCTTGAATGAAGCTGCTGCCCCACTGCATCTCTGACAGCAGCTGTTCTCACTTTCATTCTGATAGTTGAGTGGTAGCTGAGTAGGAAGGGGTGACATATGTTGAATTAAGTATGTATATCTTTTTAAAATAGGCAGCATTGACCTGCAGCCTATTCATAGTTTTTTTAAAGTAACCATACAGGGTCTTAAGTCTATACATTTCACACACATTTTCCAACTGGGGTAAAATAGCAGCTTGGGAAGTGGAAAACAGGATGTAAGTATCCATTTTCAACCTCATCTGCATTAACAAACTGTTAGTCAAATTTTAAATAAATGGGAGATTCTCTTATTAATTGGTTGTCCTGTCTATTTGGCCCCATCTGCTTATTCTACTGCAGTTTGGAAGGGAGAATACTGATTTTGTTGTTTTTTTAAAAGAAATCATGCATACCATCCAAACCCATGTGGCACAATATCAAACAAGATAGCAAAACTCAAACAAAACCCAACCCTTTTGCATGTATGTGTTCCATATTTCTGTCTTTAGAAATTGAGCCTTTTTTGCTGGATAATGTGAACATTGCTATCTATTCCTACATCTATATGAGAGTAAATACCAGACAAGGCAAGAATTCAAACACAAATAGGAGAAATAGTGATTTGAATCAATCCCTTTTATTAGAACAAGAAAAAGGCATATGATTTTGGCTGACAAAATTTATTTTCAGAAAGATAGAAAGCCCAACACTCCCCCAGATCTTGACTATTAAAATTGCTGATATCTGAGAAGTAGTGATATTTAGTGGTAGCCAACAGAAATGTCAGTTGCAAAAGGCTTGCTGAGCCTTTGTGAGTGCAAGGACAATTTGGAGGCAGTAGGCTGGCTCCAGGTAAACATCCATGCTGTCACATGAATTCATTTTGGAAAGACAGTGACCACTTCATATCCTTCGGGTGGAGTGACCCTTTCCCGTGCATGCTTCTCACAGTAGATGCAATCCTCCACAAAGAAGTGTCCTTTCTGTTTAAGGTTCATTCCACAGTCGCTGCACACATAGCACTCAGGATGGAGATGCTTTTCCCGAAGCCTTACAAATATACCCCTGGGAAGAAAACAGGAAACATACACTCACATTCACAAATCCCTTCCTACATTTTTTTTAAAAAAAGTAGAAAAACTAGCAAAAATTTTAACCATTCCTGGTCACTGTCTCATGTCAAAGAGGTATTCCAACATAGCTATAACCTGTGCTACTTCTACCTCTGTACTTTATTATTTTAATCCTTTATATCACACCTTTTCCCCAGAACTGGAACTCAAGGCAGCTTACAGATATTAAAACAGATATACTGTATATACTCAACTATAAGTCGATCTCATGTATAAGTCATGGGCAGGTTTTTAGGCCAAAATGATGGCTTTTAGTATGACCCATGGATAAGTCGAGAGTAAGATTTAGGATTATATAACAACCTGAAGAGAATAAGATTTAGGGTTATATAACAACCTGAAGGATTAAGCAAAGAAAAGCAATGCCAAATAATTTACAGAATTACAGGATGTATAACTTTGTGTTCACACTGAAGGATAGTTGGATGAAAGAGCAGAGTGGGGCCCACTGCTTCCAGGACAGATTACACTCTTGCATTTCACCAGGGGATGGTTTCTATTTTTATGAGAATTAAAGTACAGTAAAGACCCCATGGATAAGTCGATTGATTTTTTGGGTCAATTTTTTGACTAAAATGTCTAGAACTATACATGAGTATATACAGTAGTTAAAATCTAATTAAAATATCTGTAACAATCTAAAAACATTTGTTGTTGTGTGCCTTCAAGTAATTTCTGGCTATTTATTTATTTAAAGTCTGCCCTTCAGCCCTAAAGGCTCTCAGAGCACCTTATGGCAAACTCTACCATGGGGTTTTCTTGACAAGATTTGTTCAGAGGGGTTTTCAGTGGCGATTCAAACCCTGGTTCTCCCAGGTCTTGGTCCAGTGCTCAAACCACTACACCACACTGGATCCATTTAAAAATAATAAAACATTAGGGCGCACACTACAAAAATCATTGACATGTAGTTCTGAAAAGGCAGCGGAATGTAAAGTTTTTACCTGCTGGCAGAAGGATAGTGAGGAGGTACCCAGTCTTGTGCTGGCTGTGTGCTGTAATAAATGAATTTGAGGTACCCAGTCTAGTTTTCTTAAGTAGGGAGTTCCATATCCTGAGGCTGTTCAGTAGAACTCTCTCCCACATGCACAACAAATGTTTTTAGACTGTTGCAGACATTTTAATTAGATTTTAACTATATCTGTTTTAATGTCTGTAAGCTGCCAGGAGTGTAAGGCCCAAGAAATTCAGAATGAATTTCAGGCTTACTAGAGAAGTTAAAAAAAATATTTAAAAAAAAAAACAGGGTGGGGTTGGGGGTTGGCAGTGTTCAAAGAATAAGGATTAACAAGGACATGGTAAAGCCACTGGATTCAGAAGATGGTGAAATGCTAATTCTGAAACTCCTGTTTAATAATGTCCTTGCCCCAGTATTCCAAAAAGAAAGCAGTTCTAACTGGTGAGAATAGAATAAATCATGTAGTAAAGAATATGTAAAGAGATAATGAAGGAATACCCAGCTAATCTGAATGAATTCAAGTTTTCAAGGCTGAATGAACTACATACAAGAGTATTAACAAAATTGGCAGATGTAATCTCAGCGTTTGAGAATGGAGGGCAGGAGAAGTTTCAGCAGATTGCTGGTGGACAAATCTTTTCCACATCTTCAGAAAGGGCAAAAAAGGGGTCCTGAGCAATTACTGACCAATCAGCTTTACATCTAGAAAAGTTCATAGAAGCATAGAATCGTAGAGTTGGAAGAGACCACAAGGGCCATCCAGTCCAACCCTCTGCCATGCAGGAAATCTCAGTCAAAGAATACCCAACAGATGGCCTTCAGCCTCTGCTTAAAGACCTTCAAAGGAGGACACTGCAGCACACTCCAAGGGAGTGTATTCCACTGTCAAACAGCCCTTACTGTCAGAAAGTGCCTCCTAATGTTGAGGTGGAAGGCTCTTTGCCTGTAGCTTGCATCCATTGTTCCGGGTCCTGTTCTCTGGAGCAGCAGAAAACAAGTTCTAGATAGTGGCATCACAGGGTGTGTGTGTGTGTTTAACCTCTCTAGCAAGCCTGAGTTCATTGTGCGCTTTAGCTTTTCTGACTTTACCCCTACAAATGCCTGCTATTTCTTTGAATTCCTTTTTTGTGATTTCTCCCTTTTTCCATTTCTTATACATGTTCCGTTTCAAACTTAACTCGGTTGAAAGTTCCTTAGTCATCCATCCTGGTTTCTTGAGACAGCTCCGATTTTTCTTTCTCACTGGAACTGTCTGAAATTGTGCCTTCAGTCTCTCCCTTTTGAGAAACTCCCATCCGTCCTGAACTCCCTTCCCTTTTAGTATTTCTGACCATGGGATCACTCTCAATACTTCTCTAAGTTTACTGAAATCCGCTCTCCTAAAGTCTAGAATGCGTGTTTGACTATGCCTGGCTTCTCCTTTCCATTGTATAACAAACATGGTTTACATAGGTCCTTCATGACCTACTGTGTTGTTTGTGTGCCTTCTGAATTCAACAGATACAGTTTTGGTTCAATCATTTTATTGTGGCTAATAAACAGAGTTTTATTTGAACCTTCCTTTGGTGTCATGACACTCCCTCCACCACTGACCTAAGCTTGTCAGTCTAACCCATTTGTATGATTCGCAGAGACCATGAAGGAGGAGGACAGGTTGCTCATCTGTAACGGTATTTCTTCGAGTGGTCATCTGCAAATACATACAAATCCCAACCGTCCTCCCCTCAATGTCCAGCTCTACCATTGGCTCATTCTCATGTCGCTTACATGGCATAAATTTTTGAACTGGGGAAAGAGCGGGAATGCAGGGGACTTATAAGGAATGGGCAGAGCTACTGCCAAAAAGTTACAAAGTTAACTTTGCTCAGTGATTCCAGAAGTTTGCGAACAGCACTGCGCAGGCACAGTACAACCCATTTGTATGTATTTGCAGATGGCCACTCGAAAAAATACTGTTACAAGTGAGCAACCTGTCCTTCTTTCTAATGCTATTAACTGGATGATTTCTAAGTAATACAGTGAAAATTACCAAGAAAAACCAATCTCTGTACAGACCAGTTTAGTAGCTTCATACAGAATGGCTAAGTTTCTTATAAGAATTTCTTAGGAAACCAGGTACAGTGGAAATCAAGATCTGAAGTAAAGATTGGATTGTAAATAGTGGGTGTACAGACTGAATGTTTATAAGGTATATTTATGACCTATTTTGAACAAATAAACACAGTCCCATATTATCCTGCTTCGTGGGTTTCATAGGAACAGAATATATTTTTACAGTCACTAGACAAGTCCTGCCTTGAGGACTGATTAGGGAAAGAGGGTCCCATTACTGATACATTCACACAAGAATGATTTACTCAAACTTAATGCCTCTTTTCTCTAATCCTCTGCATTTGTTCCAAAGACTTTCTCCACTGTAGCAGTCAAGCCCCAGGCTGTTTTTATTTACTGGTGTAGGGGGGGAAGGGGAAGACATTCAGAGAAGGAAAGGAGCAGAATATACCTGAACAGAGCTCCATCCATCTATGAGTGCACTCTTATTTCTTCCCGCTCCAAGCTGAATTGCTTCCCTTTCTTCCACTGCCCACACACAGACCAGGGCATGGGCTTCTCCTGGGGCCTTGACAACTGCCAGGGCATGGAATGATCCAGAACTGGGAGGAGTGTTGCATTCTTCAGTCTCAGTGATTTTCAGTGCAAATGCATATCAGCATGAATTGTCCTTAGACTAGTTGCTTGTTTGAGAACCTGAATGCACCTTGACATATAGGTATTTAGTTGGCATGCTACAGTGGTCCCTTCCCTTATGCGGGGATCCGTTCCAGAACCCGCCGCGTAAGGCAAGCTCTGCCTATGCTTGAGTCCCATTGAGGATAATGGGGCTTGTGCACACGGCAGCATGGCGGTGTGAGTGCCGCACGCGCCATTCATTGAATGGCGCATGGCTTCCAGCATAAACTGGAAGCTGCGTAAAAAGCACCCACGTATGACACGGGCGTACAGTATATAAATGTATAATTGCACATTTCAATCACTTCCCTTTTTAACCATGTCTTTTCTAAGTTAAAGAGTCCTTAATCATTTTCTCCCCAATATGAAAAAAGTTCAATACCCCTAAGCAAATTACAGTTAGTGCATATACTAGTACTTACACAATCCCAGACCCACACTTATCACAAATGGGCAACTTCTGGGCATTTCCAATGGATGAAGCTACTTTGGTTGTTGGAGGTTTTACACTTCTAAATCCAGAAGGCTTGTCTCCTGTGAATATTTTAAAATATAAAAATATATATTATTATCTGAAAAGATGCCTGGATCATGAAAGCTGAACTATAACTCAGTCCACTGTAAGCAAAATATTGCCGTATCATCCAATACTTCATCTATTAAACCTCCTTTGTCAATGATGATGAGAGGTGTCCAAAATACATGTGTTTGAAAAGTGAAGAAAAAGCTTTTGTTATTTATTTATTTTTAACTATTTCAGAACATAGTTTTTTTGTGGGTTTTTCGGGCTATGTGGCCATGTTCTAGAAGAGTTTCTTCCTGATGTTTCGCCAGCATCTGTGGCTGGCATCGATGCCAACCACAGATGCTGGCAAAACATCAGGAAGAAACTCTTCTAGAACATGGCCACATAACCCAAAAAACCCACAAAAAACTATGGATGCCGGCCATGAAAGCCTTCAACTTCGTATTTCAGAACAGATATATATTTCAGAATGGACATATGGGAGAAGAGATAGTTGTGTTTTATAAGAGGCAGAATGGAAAAACTTAAAGAGAACTGTTAAACTGATTGGTAATTCTAAGTGTTACTAAACACATCAATAAGAGAGAACTGGGAAGGGCTCCTGGATAGTATTACGAATATCACAGTTATACCAGCACTTAATACTTTGTTTAATTTTTTTTAGAGTACTAGGGTAATACAGGAAAAAGAGAATCATAGAATCATAGTGATTGAAACTCAAATATTCATCAAACAGTGATACCTTTAATGGCCAACCAAAATGCACAATATACTTGTTGCAAGCTTTCAAAGCTCCACTGACTTCTTCTTCAGGCAAGATGTTACAAACCAAACAGGAGAAAAATTAGAGATGTTAGTAAGATGCTTGCATTCTGTTGTTTCTGTCTTTAGTTAACATGGTATGGGGAGAGTATTTTGCAGGCTGGCTCCTCCTCTTTCTGGCCATGTAGCAATTGGGAGATTGCCTACAAAAAGGCCTATGGCCTCAAAGGAATGGAAACCGACTGGACTGCAAGAGAGGGGTCCTTATTGAACTTCCCCATACCATCTTAACTAAGGACAGAAACAACAGAATGTAGGCATCTGACTAACATCTCTAATTTTTCTCCTGTCTGGTTTGTAACATCATGCCTGATGAAGAAACCACTGGAGCTTTGAAAGCTTGCAACAAGAATTTTGTGCATTTCAGTTAGCCAACAAAGGTATCACTGTTTGGTGGATTTTTGTTTGAATTTACTAAATGGCCAATACAGTTACCCCTGCATGTTTTCTGAGGATTATCAGCACTGTGGATATTACATATCATGGCCAAACCTACCAAAAAACCTAAGATACTGAGCAGAAAGATATGATTTATGTTCTAGGTCCTTAAAATTGATGTGCATGCAATACATAGTTAAATGCCTGAGGATGCAGGCATCATTCAGTAGATGTCACAAGCCATTGCTGTTATATGTGCTGATTCTGATTCTGAGGGATGGTGCTCAGAAGTTGCTACACAGACCTGGAAGAAATCAAGAAGAGCTGAACGTTTCTGAATGGTTATGATCTTCCCTCACATTTTCTGACAGAAAGGGCCATTACTCAGGTCATGGAACCAATAGTAAGGAATAGACATGGCAGTTAACAGAGACGAAATATATGAAATAATAATTTAAAAACAAGTTATCTTCAAGAGCAGATGTAAAAAGAGTGGATTAGGGTTAAGTGAGAAAATATTAAAGGACTAGTGGAGAGTCTGAAAAAGGATATGCTGCTGAAGTGGTAAGATAATTTTATATTAGCAACCATGGTGCCACTGCACTTGAGTACCTTACTGCCATAAAGAGTATATGTAGAAACACTGCAGGTGGAGAAGAGTACCTATAGAGGTTTCAGACTACCTGTCAGAAACTGGGAAAAGAAGGTATGACACTATACATTTTGAAAAGAAAAACATCTTCAGAGAATTTATGGTAAAGAAGACTAGAGTATCAGCAAGAGATTAAGATCGGTTGAGAACAATCATAGGCATGCTATTTGTTAGAGCTGAACATGGAAGACATGAGAGAGAACCCCTCACTACACTGATGGGGTGGGGGGAGAAGAAGGTATCAAGTAATCAAATAACACATTTTATAGTAAAGGTGTGGTAACAAGATGATCCCTCTGGAAGGGACAATATGCAGAAAAGAAGTGGAAAACTTTTCACTCATACTCCTAAAACACTCTGGCCTAGATCCAGTTGTTAGTTCCAACTACACAGGGCCCTGCGGATTTTAGCATCCATGGATTAAAAATGAAGATTAATTTTTTAAAAAATATACCTGAGATTGAGGCATCCCAGAGTGAGAAGCAGTCTTGGGGCACTAATAGAGCCTGGGGCGGGAAGGCCTAGGCACCAAGAACACATTCATTCTGCTTCTGCTGCTCAGAAGGGGCAGCTGGCATACTCCCAGGAAGGAGGAAGAATGTAGGCATGATGTTCCTGCTTGCTCCCCCCTTCCTCTTAGTTGATTTGAACCTATCTTGGGAAGGAGTTAACAAGGCAGTCAGAAACAGCATGTTCCTGGCCCTGGGGCTTTGGTTTTCAATGCTGCATGTGTGAGTTGAACTCATCCTGGGAACTGGGTTGCAGTGTTGAGTGTCTGATTTGAACCTATCCTGGGAAAAAGCTAACAAGGCAGTCAGAAGCAACACGTAGCATTGCAAACCAAAGCCCATCAAGGGCATGGCCATACCCTCTGATGTCATCTGCCCCATGGGAAGAGGAAAATGCAATCTGTCCTCGCATTGTATTATCCATCCTTGACTTAGAATATGGGGCTAGATAAAAGCAGCCCTCCTGCTACAGGATTTTATAAAGGAGTTGACATAGGGGAATTTTTCTCCTGAGCCAGACAGTTGTTATAGGGGGCAGGCAGAATTTCCACCAGGACTCAGCATATATCCCTGAAGATTACTGCAACCTCATGATATCTGACATGCAGTTTGGTCGCCCATCCATATCAAAGGCTATAACCTCTTGTCACTTTTGTTATGTTTCCAGGCAAGCGTGTGTTCTTAATGATCTCATTTATATGCAGGAATACACTTACCTTTTTCTTCAGATTCTAAAATGTCCTGTAGCACCAAGAATGAGGCGGATTGTCGGGGTGGCTCATTTGAATCTTGGTTCTCCTGTAGCATCTTATAAACCTCAGAGTCTTTGTCAATCCTTATCGTAGTAGCGGGCTGGTTAAGTTGGTCCAAGCTGCACAAAATTAAGACAAAAACCTTCAATGAACATAGTATCAATCTGTGCTGTAATTTAGAAGAAAACACACACAGTCAAGGTAACTAGTGGTGTAAAATGTATTACAATTAAACTGAAGTGAGATTAAATGTAGCACAGCTAAAATAAGCAGTTAAGATTTTCCTGGTTATTTTCTGTTTTTAGCTACTTTACATATATATTCACACTAGATCTATAACAGCAGAAAGCACTAATCAATTAACCAGAACTTCCAAAATATTTCTTGGCAGGATGCACACTGTGCTTAACATTTAGGCTGTAATACGTGTGCAGGTATTGTCGGTGGTAGAGGTATTCCATATTTTTAGCCCTATGAGAAAAGGTCAAGAGAACTGGTGCGTCTGACCTGGAGCAGGTCTTGACTGCCATTTCCCAGATGATGTGTCATGAATTGCAAAGTTACAGCCTTCTTGTGGCTCACTCTTTCACTGTTGGGTCCTCTGCTTGCTGTGTTCCTTTAGCTGCCTTCAATAGGCAAGGGATAATTTTGACAGTTTTGGTCTCCTCCATGGGTGCTCACCATATTTTTAAATGGAACAGTGGTGTTTTACAATAGTAAAATTATCTGTCTTGGCACCAACCAACATGGTAAAAAAGAAAAACAGCAACACCATGTTCTCCTTACAAAGACTCATTCATAAATGTGTACAAAGGATGAACTTGTGCAGTGACATTTTGAGCATCAGAAGCCACATCATTCTCTTTCCTGTACATCTTGAATGCAGACAGACAGTGGAGAACAACTGGAAAAGTATTTGCTACTATTTGGGTAAGAACGAAGACTGACCAATACAGTAAGAATACTGTTTTTCTTTTCAACCATTCTGCTAAAACATTCAAACTAGTATCAAGGAAAGAATCAGTTTTATTCCTTGATCTTTGACGTTATGTAAACTGGCATTATGTAATAAGGGGAATGTGTTTGGGTGCTGTCACTGTATACCAATCTAGTCCACATTCATGGAAAAGACTTTGTCAGGAGCTATGCAGTTTAGTGGCTTGAGCTCTGGACTGACTCTGGAGACAAGGGTTTGAATCCCTGTTCAACCATGGAAACCTACTAGGCGACCTTGGACACGTAAATCTTGCAAAGAAAATCCTGTGATGGGTTCGCCACATGATTACCCTAAGTCAGAAACAACTTGAAGACACACAGCATTGGGGTAAGGTATGATACACGTGTCATCACAATAGCACAGGAAGTGATTTAAGCACTGCAAAAGATGAGAAGAAAAGTACACAGATGGGATGATTTCCAAAGAAAAAAAATCTTGAAATACCCAGTGAAGACTCTGCTGCACAGCTCAAGGCTAGGAGAGAGGTTGTGGGTTATCCACAGACCAAGTCCAGAGTAAAACATTTTCAAAGTATGTGCTTAGGATACAGGGAGTGCACCAGCAATAAACTATCTCCCCAAAAGAAAACATCTCTGCTACCCACAGAGTGATGTGGCAGTGGTACCTGGTTTAATAAGCATGTCTAGTTGAAATATTTAAGGTACAGTGAAAAGCTTTGTTATCCCAGAAGAACACATACAAGTGAGAACCGCTTTTCCTCAGTCTGTGATTATTACAACTAGAAAATTACTCTAAAGAGCAAAACAGGATTTCTAGGCACTTGTTTCAAGTGGATATACACTAGTATATATTTGATACTAATATAAATACACTAGCATGTAACATACTAGCCTGCCTCCACGGAAAAAGGCTTTTGCATGCAGTACGTAATGAGGGAACTGCTGTTTTTACAAGTTGCAAAATCCCATCCAGCACTGCACAAGTAGTACATTCTGGGTACTGTATTGAGCTAGGCCTGAAGATGGCACCAGATTCAGCACTGATCCTTATGATTCAACGCACACTAGCAAACCCTTGCCTCTGAACAACCTGTCTCAGCAGGATTCTTTGGATCCCACTAAGAAAAATTTTATGGAAAAATTCTTTATTAGAGGATTTTCACAATTCTTACTTTGCTTGCAGATGGACTTCTTTTTACAAGATTTAGAAACTTCACAATACTTTCTGTTACATTTCTATGTCGTTACATCTTCATAGAGACAAAGTTCTTTACAATGCAACCCATTAAACACTAAGAAAAAAGTGTGTGGTTGATTCAAAGTCATGACAAATACCAAGGGCATTCACACTGGAAATGAATCATTTTCAAAATTCAACATAGTGAAAATTATCTTTCCAGTTTGTATGAATAAAAGCAGTGATGACCAACTTGCATAATTCAGTGCCGTATCATGCATGACAGAAAAAGAAAAGTATCAAAGGCTACTAAGACGAGCTTCATGCACCAAGAGCCAATGTCAACATAACATCTGCCTCCCTCCCTCGGCATACCTCTTTCACAGGTAGATATGCACATTCAAATGTTCATCCATGTTTCCTGCCTCACCACCACCCAAGTCCCACATCTCCTTTTTTCTTTTCTTTACTCAATATATTTTATGTCCAGTTATCTACATATTTGTTTGCTCCCATATGATTTTGTAATAGATGAATAAGGTGATCCTAGGAACATATGTGTCAAGGTTTGAAGTGAGCCCTTAAAATAAAATTTAAAAAGCACAGTGACATTCAGCAGACATTGAACAACACATTGTTTCAGAAGCAGCATGGCCCTTAATTTGCAGTGGCGGATTTATCACAATAATGTCAAGATATTGTGCAAAAAACACAAAGCAACAATTTAAAATCTAGTGCAGTGGATAATACAAAAGCTGAGGAAAATGAATGTGCACAGGCCTTATGTCAATCGCATATTAAACAGGCAAAGTTACCTGGGGAAAGTGGGACTAATGCAACAGATCTGCCCCTGCAAAGAATCCAGGATGTTTTTCTGTGAATAGAGCTGTAAAGGAGAATTAAACTGTATGTGTCGTACTTTGAGTCCAGGCACCTCAACTTCCACAGGGCTACTGGGACAGATCTGAGCAACTTCCTTGAGTTGTTCCACACCAACTCTGATTTGATGTGGGATGGATGAGGTACTGTGCCTTCTTTGCAAAGGAGAGGCAGAAGCGGACTGAAGAGGGTTATACACAGATGCAAAAGGAGCCTTGAACCCACCACTGGGTGATAAAGGGCTAGTCAGGAGGAATGAGTTAAAAGGACAGAATTGGTTGATGATGATGATGATGATTTCCCATGAAGACAGGGAAGAAAGGAAGAAAGAAATTATTTAAGGAAAACTGCAACACTAGACCATCTACAGCACTAAACCATGTTTCAACATGCAAGGGGATGCACATTACTCAATAGTTCAATATACAATTAAATATACATCTTACTACAACACAAAATATGTAATTTAGATTATTTTTTATTCATATAACTGATGCATACTGACTGCCGATTAACATAATGGATGGGAAGCACTAGGGTTTGTACTCACCTTACCCTGCCCCTTAGAATTTCTAGGCAAGAAAAAATCCATAGGAGTGGGAGGGCAGAAGGGACTGTGAAGTTAAGAAAGTGCCAGGGTTCAACAACATAGTCTTCACCTGGGCAAAGTACTGCTGGATGTCTTCTGTAGGAGCTTTTTTTTCAGCACACACTCATCTTCAAAGCACTTTTTCCCCATACAAAACTTAGGTGGGTTATGAACCTGCAAACTTGGGCTTTCGGGACCCCACAAATGGAAACAATTTCCAGACCAGGGTCCAAAAAATTCTATGGACAGCTCCTGTTAGTAAAGTTAATAGATAGTCCTACCCCAGGGAAAAGGGTTGCAACTTGCGTGAGAGGGCACCGTAAGAGGTAGACAGGCAAACAGATGCAGGCAGGGGCTGGTGTCGAGAAGGGCGGGATGCAGCACCATTTGGCCTTTGCTACACTCAACAAAACGTCCTGGACTGGAAAAATCCACCAGACCCTCTATAGTTAGATAATTATTCCCAGAAAAGGGAACATTTTATCACAAACAACCTGCACTACGAGTTCAAATATCAAGATTCAGTTCTCTGTACTGTGAAAATATAAAGCCTGTTGTCTACCTGTGCTTCTCTGAGCTGTCACCTCTGCATTCATATACATAATGGATTCTGTACTACTAGGAGCTTCCTGTAATCAACTTCTTTGTCCAACAATAGAAGTGCAATTAATTGTCATTATGACTGTAACTTAATGAAGAATAACTTTACTCCTTTTATAGTTTATCTGTGACTTTTTAGATTGCTGTTTTTGTCATTATGGGAGTGTGACAGAAGAGGAATATTATACAAGTGAAACCTCATGCTTTGATTATGTAATTAGTTTTAGCATTTATTTGGTTGATTTAATGTTTATTTAGTTGACCTAATTTTAATCATTTTTGTTGATTTCTCTGACTAATATTCAAAAATAATCCGTGTTTTAATTTACTTGTAATTTGGACTGGAAATTTCTTTTTCCTTTTATCATTTACTTGATATATGTGTTCTTTTTTCCCATGTTTCTCATTTTTGCAGTTGGTGGAAAAGGGGTAGAGAAGATTGAGGAGGTGGATATAAATTCCCCTTTTTGTTCTTTTTACCTTTTGTCTTTATCCTGAGGTTCTCCCTACCCCTTTAGAAAAGGAAGAACTAGCTAAGAAAAACTTGGTTATGAAACTGTAAATAAAATAAGATATTTGACATTAACAATATCATTAAAAATCAACAATTATTTGAAATCAACTGTTTAAGGGTTTGGGATAGCATTTGTCAATGTTAGGAAAAGTATCTGTTATCAAAATTAGTATCTTGCCCAAAAATATTTATATATTTCAGACAGTCCGAATTATTTTTTTTAAGCACTCCATTCTCAAAATGACAGAAGGGTTCATCTAAATTTGTATGGCTAGAGAAAAAAGCAAGGGTTAAATGGAAAGTATTAATAGATGCCAAAGAGAGAGGAGGGTTAACAAATTTAAAAATTACTTTAAGGCAGTTTAACATGGCTAAAATAATGGATTATACTCAAAAATAAAAGGGATTTAGCTTTGGAAGGTCATGAGTTGAAGATGGGATGGCATGGATACCTATGGTATGGGAAGGCTAAAATTAATGCAAGGTTTGAAAATCATGTTATAAGAAGATATTTATTAAGAGTTGGGGTAGATATAAGGATAGAATCTGGCCCAAAATATCTGGTTGACACTCTCTACAAGAGTTTTTTTTTTTTTTTTTGCAAATGTTAACTGAGAGAAAGTGGTTAACTTATTTTATTTTATTACCACCAAGAACTGAAGAAAGAAGGGATCAAATTACAATAGTTATTATACTACTAACTGAGAGAGAGGGTGAAAGAGGATATGAGGATCTGGCAATATGAGGATGAGAAGTCAGATTCTATAAAATTGTTATGTACGGATGATAGACAATTGATAAGCAAAATGAATAAGTTATTATTCAGTTGTAAAAGTAGTTATTCAGTCTGAAGATGAAGAAAAATAAGTTTAAAAGTATGTGATTAGTTGGGCCAAAAATGTGGGACACAATATACAAATGAATCAATGGAAGATATTTGAATTAAGGGATCAAAATTTACTTGTTCTTACACACTCAAGGAAAATCTTTACTCTTTACAAGGGTAGATTACCCCAGATAAACTGGCAACACTGTACAAAGAGAGTAATAGCTGCTGAAAATGTTTTCCATATATTGTGGAGTTGTAAAAAGTTTAAGAAATATTGGTTTAAAATAAGCAAATGGATACAGAGGATTTGGGTGTTTAAATTACTGTTGCAACCTGAATTGTATTTGTTAAATGTGGTTAATGCAGAAAATAAAAGAAAAATGAAGCATAGTAATGTAATTAGCTGTATGGTAACTGCAGCTAGAGTGGTATTTGTTAGACACTGGAAAACTAATAAATTACCAAATTGTGTGGATATATTGAGGTATAAATGTATAGTACTATATACTGAAGTATAGATGGTCAAGTTTTTTCATTTGTTTGGTATAAAAGACATTGTTTCTTGCAGGCAATATTAAAGAAGCTTATTAACGATTCATATTATAAAACACAGAGGGAAATCTAGGATAATTAGTTTAGAAACAATCCAAGGGAAACAGAAAGTATTTTTATCTATGGGAGATGGGGGGTAGACTTTGTTGTTTAAATTTTGTTTTTTAACGGTTTGTATGTTTCTGTGTTGTTTTCTTTCTTGTATGTTTTAACTTTATATTTTAGAATTTCAATAAGTATCTTTTTAAAAAAATAAATTATAAGTTTAATTACTTTTAAAGATATTTTCCCACCGCTGGTCAGAATATTTTAGAGCTGAAATGTATATTAAAAATGCATGCCTAAAGTCCCACTGAGTTCCAATGGCCAACACACCAGCCAAGTATGAAAATGAGTGCAATACCATAAGGGTGGAAGGTTGGTTGTATGAATGCACAAATTGACATGTCTTTGCTGTGGTGGATGAGAAGGAAGTGAATGGTAAGACATGGGCCACATCCTGGTCATGTGTATGAAGGGCAGGATTGCAATTTGTGCTTCATGATTTTTCATTTCTAGAATGTTCTGAATGACATGCTGTACAAATACAGAACCCATATATGTAGTCTATCGAGACCATTAAGAACGCTATCTGACACAAAAAACCCATACAGCCAAAAACATGGGACATTTGTGTGCTTTTTGCAGGATGGAACACCATGTTCACTGGCAAGAGAACCAAAATAATAAAAACAATTTATTATGTCATAATAAAAGCAACTGGCACCTGCATGAGTGGGGAGACAATTTTAAAGGCTCGTATGTCATACTGAAAGCACGTTGAAATTTTGCAGGTAGCTGGTGAACAAAGAAAGAAACAATCATTAGTTTTACTTTGCCATCTTCAACAACTGGTGTGTACAAATCACACCAGCCGAGTGAACAACCTGAAAGAAAAAGACAATTTTGAGAAACATTATAACATACCTGCCACATGCACATACAGACAATAATTCCTCAGTGCCCGTGCTTGCACTGCTGTGTGTCGAGCAAAAAGATAATAAAACAGGAAGCCACTTACTTCTTATGGGACTCCAGGTCACCCATAGATTTGGACTCCACTGCATTGTTGAAGGTCTGTATGTTTTCTGAGGAGTACAGACTTGCTGGGCTATTGTACTGGGCACTGATGACTTTAGGTGAAGTGCTGGTAGCAGTGGTGGCAGTGAATGGCATAGCACTCCTGTTGTGTGCACTTCCTATATGCCTTACTTCCTGCATGCAAGGAAGCAGAGCCAAAATTCAGAAACATTTGACATGCAGGTGGAAAGCGGCAGACAAATGTACGAGGAATATGTGAAAAACACTGCTCGTTTACTTATGAAGTGCGGGGATGCAGGTAGAAGAAGGAAATCTACGGCCAAGACATTCATTATACAGTAGTTTCAAAACCAAATCAAAATCAACAGCAGCAGTCAGATTTTCACCCTGAACTTCTCTGGCGCCATGATATACACAAACCTTCTAAAACAAAGAGAAACCAAAGACAACCTTAAGATAACACAATGTTGTGCAAATGTCAGGGGCTGGAGAAGACAACTTACCTGTGTTTTCAAAAAAAAATTTTTGCTAATAATTAATTTTGCTAAAAATGATCCCTCCCATGCTGTCCAGAGAACATAAGCAAGAATTCTGAAATGGTTTTGGCCAAAGTGGGCTGTTTTAGGTTCAGGAGAAACCTCTTTTTTAAAGAAGGAAATAAATTACAAGTCATATTTCAAGACACTATGGCGGGTTACAGACTGCCATTTAGGACGCGCTCTGCGCGTCCTAGGGTTAGGAAGGGGCATGCTAGGGTTAGGAAGGGTTGCCCCTTCCTAACCGGTCCTGTTCCCAACACGCGCGGAGCGCATCCTAAATGGCAGCGCCCATCCACATGGGCATTGCCATTTTTACGTCGTGGATGCTGTGCATCCAGACGTGGCGCAGTGGAAGTGACACCGCAAGTGCGCGCCTTGCGCACCACTTCCGGGGGCCAAAAAGTAGCGCCATTTTGGTGCTCCTTTTTTGCTGTGGCCAGAAGCCTTGTGGTCTGGCCGCTGGGGCTTCCCGCCGCAGCTAATGGTAGCGGTGGGAGAACGGCCACTTGAGAGCGGTCTGTAACGCGCCTTACTTGTTTTTAAAAGATCTCTTTTCTCCATCCACAGGCCATCCTTTCTCCATCCTTTCTCCTGACTCCATCCACAGGCCAGCACAAAGTGCTGGTCTGTATCCCCCCTAAGTGCCTAACATATCTTTGTTCAAATGGCAATTGCCTATACTGTATTAAAATCTTCAGGCAACAACATGTTGACACACTCAAATCCTCCTTCTGTGCCAAAGGCTATGCATTAAAAATCAACTAGCCAAGGAACAAATACTCTAGTTTCCCAAATTCCTACAAATACACTGGGTTTGCAAGAGGGACATACAGAGCCATTTTGAAAATTTCACTCTTAACTAAACAGTGGCACTAAACTACTTTCTACTCATAAACTGCTTTCTACTCATTTAAGTCAGGGTATTAATTCTAACAAGTGCATGGTGCAATGGTACAGGACATAGGATATTTCAATAAATAGTTATACAGCAACATTACATATGCTGTATAATGTATGAAACTTCAGCTGAATTATTGGAAAACAGGCCTCTTATTAATTATACAACAGATAGCAATAGCAAGTACATTTACTGTATACTTAGCAAGTAAACAGCAAATACAGATACTTTGCAGTTAACCAGAAAGTAGCACAAACATTGATTTTGTGATGATTCAATATCATCAAGCACGATGTTACAAACCAAGCATCTAGCCCCATGATGGTGAACTTATGGCACATGTGCCATGGGTGGCACATGACACCATTTCGTAAGGCACGGGCCCAGAACAAGGAGGAACAGGCACGCACATGCCCATTCCTCCTCCTCTCTGCTTTTTCCTGGCCTTAAGCTGTTTCTCTGACACAGCTGGAAGCCAGAAAGTGGTACTAGGAAGAAGGAGCCAGAGGCGCCTTCAGCTGCCTATCCGAAAGAGCTGGAGGCTGGAAAAAGGGCTAGAGGAGGAGGAGGGACTGGCGCGTGCCAGTGGCTCCTCCCCAGGGACCTTTGCCAGCCTCCAGCTATCTCCAGAGAGACAGCTGGGGGCAGGAAAAGGTCCGAGGGGAAGAGGGACAGACCTGTGCCCAGTCCTCCTCTTCCCCGCTTGCCTTCCATGCCAATAGGCTCTGGAGAAACAGCTATGGGTCTAAAATGGCACGGTGAACAGAGGAGCGGCCGGCAAACTCCAGAGGGCGGCAACCAGAGCAGCCCGCCTCTGGCTGCCATCCTCCAAAGTTCATTTCTCGGCTTCCAACTGTTTGCCGGCCTCTGAAGGTCCCTAAGGGACAATCAGGGGCGGCAAACTCCAGGGGGAGGAGCCAGAGGCTCCTGCCTCTGGCCCCTACCCTCCAGACAGGTGGGGGCCAGGAAAAGGTGGGTGGATGCCCTGCCCCCTGGATGGTGGAAACCTGACCCCTGAAGGACAGAAGCTCCACCCCCCAGAGGGCAGAAGCCCCACCCTCAGCACCTGGTAGAGCCCGGTGACATAAAAAAATTAGTTGGGGCACGCGGCTCCAAAAAGGTTCGCCATCACTGAAGCCTGATGAAGAAGCCCATGGAGCTTCGAAAGCATGCAACAAGAATATTGTGCATTTTGGCTGGCCAATAAAGGTATCACTGATTGATTTTTGTTTGTATTTGTTAAATGGGCAACACAGATACCCCTGAATGTTTTCTGTCTAGTTTGATGTAAATACTTTGGAGACTTAGAAATACTATCCAAAAGCTAAGCACCCTTTTGTATACCACTGTTGAGTGTCTGAATGTACTTCCCCTACTTTAACTTTTTAAACTTTACTTCTTAGTAAGTCATCAACACAATTTACATTTCAAATGAATCTGTCAACTGCCAGATAATTGAAAGCAGCTAATCTACAGCACAAATAAGATTTTCCCAAACAGTTGTGGTAAACAGCCAGACCTTTTAATACTCCCATATACAGTATTCAGAATCAAAAAGTGCAGAAATCATGAAATTCATAAATAAAGGTTAAAAAAGACCACTTTCAAGATTTTAATTCTTCCTCTTGTAAAAAAAAAAACATGATGAGAAAAATGGCAGCACTTATTGCCTGTGTGCGCACATGCATATGTGCCTTCAAAATGCCTTTTTTTCTTAGGGAAGGACTTCTCAGAGGTGGTTTGGTCACTTCTTTCCTCTGAAATGTAGCCTTCAAGCACTAGTAGTGGCTGGTGGTCTCCACTCCAAGTACTAACCAGAGTTGACCCTGCTTAGCTTTCAGGATCAGATAGGATCTGGTTCCTTTTTTAGGGTACTTGGGCATACACTGACAGAAATAAGTACTTTGAAATGTGAATGATAACAATTCGCTCTTTCTCCCTCCCTGGGTGGGCTATAAAAACAGTCCAAGCAGCTCCCTATCTCTTTCTTCCACATTCCTGAAGCATTTCATATCTATTAAAGCAACATCCAGTAGAAACAATGAGTAATATAAAGCCAATGAAGTTCACCAGACATCTCAGAATGGTGGCAGCTAACACTGTTTACTTCCTGCCTCATTGTTCTTGCCAGCTACTGCTTTCTTATCAAATGTCAACTGACACACCCTGGTTCTATAACTTTCCATGCACACTCTCCCATGGAAACAGATACACAAAACAGCAACAATTACCTCATCTCTACAGGATGTGACACAGCAGACTTTAAAAGGAAAGCTTCAGGAAAGCCAATTCATGCAGTAGCCTGTTTTAAAACAACCATGGCAACAGCTGGGCAAAAACAAATCAAGTCTGGAAGGACAGCAAAAGTAATGCCATTCATTTATTTGCCCTGCACAGGCATGAGATTAGCTAACTGCACTCATGAATAACAGGTATACACTTACACAACACGCATATCACTGTACATAAGATCCAGGACAAAACCAAAACAACCTGGTCATTAGAATCCTCGAGCTGGGCAAGAACACAAGGGCCATCCAGTCCAACCCAATGTCATGCAGGAATACACAATCATAGAATCATAGAGTTGGAAGAAACCACAAGGGCCATCCAGTCCAACCCCCTGCCATGCAGACAATCTCAATCAAAGCATCCCTGACAGATGGCCATCAAGCCTCTGTTTAAAGACCTCCAGGGAAAGAGAGTCCACTACACTCCGAGCGAGTGTATTCCATTGTCGAACAGCCCTTACTGTCAGGAAGTTCCTCCTAATGTCAACACACTTGACACAATCAAAACACTTCTGACAGATGGCTACCCAGCCCTTGTGTAAAAACTTTCAAAGGAGGAGATTCCACCTCACTCAAAGGCAGCCTGTTCCACTGTTGAATAGCTGTTACCATCAGGACGTTCTTCCTAATATTTAGGTGGAATCTCTTTTCCTATAGTTTGAATCCATGGCTCTGGGTCCTACTCTCTGGAGCAGCAGAAAAGAAGCTTGCTCCATCCTCAGTGTGATATTCCTTCAAATACTTAAACAGGGCTATCATATCACTCCTTAACCATCTCTTCTCCTGGCCAAACACGCCAAACACACCCAGCTCCCTAAGTCTTTCTTCATAACGCATGGTTTCCAGACCTTTCTGGACACACTCCAGCTTGTCAATATCCCTCTTGAATTGAAGTGCCCAGAACTGGACACAGTATTCCAGGTGAGGCTTGACCAAATTAGAATAGAGCAGCACTATTACTTCCCTTGAGCTAGACACTACATTTCTATTGATGCCACCTAGAATAGCACTGGCCTTTTTAGCTGCCACATTACACTGCTGACTCGTGTTCAGCTTATGGTCTACTAGGACTCCCTGATCTCTTTTGCATGTACTATTGTCAAGCGGGGTGTCACCGATTCTATATCTGACCTTTCATATATTTTTTCTGCCTAAGTGTAGTACCTTCCATTTCTCCCAGCTGAAATTCACTTTGTTAGTTTTTGCCCAACTCTCCAATTTATTAAATCCATTTTGAATTCTGATTCTGTCCTCCAGGCTATTAGCTACCCCTCCTAATTTGATGTCATCTGCAAATTCCTGATATCAGTACCTAGGCTATATCCATTCTGTAAGAGACACTACTTAGACAAAGAAAAAAGTTACAGCACAGACTTAATGAAAGAGTAAACATTTTTCTCAGGCTGTTCCATTCCATGAGGCTATAGGACAAAAGTGCTCTGAAATGACTAATTTACATAAGATCCTAGCCACCAATGACTTTTTTGCAGCAAGCCAACACTGGGATCAAGGCTTGATGAAAAACTAAAGAGAGTGGAGTGTTTGTGGTACTGTTTCATACATATATTTGCATATATGCAGTTGGAGATTAGCAAAAGTAGAATCATAGAGTTGGAATAGACCACAAGGGCCATCCAGTCCAACCCCCTGCCATGCAAGAACTCCCAGTCAAAGTAAAACCGATAGATGGTCATCCAACCTCTGTTTAAAGACTTCCAAGGAGGGAGACACCACCACACTCTGAGGGAGTGTGTTCCACTGTTGTAACAATTGAACAAAAAGTGGGTCCTTTTGCGCCATGGAAAGGGCACCCTAGCTGCAGCGGAGGCAACTTTTCACCATTTCTTTGGAGCAGCACATGTAAACGCTGTGCTGAAGATGCAGCGTGACACCACCTGCCGTCTGGTCAGGTGGGCGGTGTGGGGGCAGGTGGTGTGCGCACGCCCTGCCCCCACACTGGCGTATAATGCTGGTCTTTCAAGCCTCAAAATTGGCAGCCATCACTACATCTTGTGTAGCCTTCTTTCACACTGGCATAATACCTTTATATATGAGCATTCCTCCACTACACCAAGAGAATAAACAGTCAGGTAGCCATGCTAAGCAAGCGGTTACTTAATCACATAATGTCTCAAATACTGAAGAACTTGCAGCTGAATCTGTGAAATGCTTGCTACAGAAGATTGCTGACGTGGTTATGTCAGGAGCTATACAGTTCTGACGGTTTTGTGATCTGTGATTACTGTTTCACTCATGCAAGTCTTGACTTGAGGTTGAAACACATGCATATGCGATCCCATTCTTTTACCACTAAAGTTTCTTACTACAGTTTATACATTTGATAGATTAATCATAACAATTTAGCTTGTTTCTTCTGAAGCACAAGCCAAAGATAGAATGCCTTTCATTGTACACTTGTGCCTCGATATCCACTGACTGCCCCCCCGGCACTGTGGCTGCCGGGGCCTGTAATCCATGTTGGCTGCATGGGGACTTGCTTTTCCAGCAGTGCTCGGGGCCCAGTGTGTGCATGCCCTGCTCCGCCCCCTCCACTGCAGCCAATGGACGTGCGAAACATCAAATGGCTGTGGGGGAGGGGGACGGGCATGTACACGCCAGGCCCCAAGCGCTGCTAGGAAAGCGAGTCCTCATGTGGCTAGTGTGGATTACAAGCCCCAGCAGCCCTGGCACTGGGGAGAAGAATGAGGGGGGAGGAGTCTCATTGTCCCTAATGGTGGTCCACCATTGGAAACAATGGGACTTGAATATCTGCAAAATTTTGGATTCGGGGGGGGCAGGAACAGGAGGGGCCACTGTATTCTTTATGGCTCTCTGGAGTCATAAACACCACGGGTAAATCTAAAACAGGTAGGCAATCTGCAAATACATTTAGGTAAATAAAATGATCTGCCAAAGAATGCTGGCTCTATGAGGAAAAAAAAACAGTAATTACCAAGAGAGCAGAGTTATACAAACAAAGCAGAAGAGCACTTGGCAAACTTTATACTGATTACTAGTCTGAAATATGCCAAGTTCACATTCTAATTCAAGACATGCTCCAGCATGCACCTTGTCCCTGCTCCCACCCAATATTCTGGGAATGTTTCTTGATTCAGACTAGAAATAGTATCACAAATATGTTAGCACAAGGATTGAATCTGAATGCCAAATGGAATGCTGCTCTCATACACAACAGTGCTAAGTTTAGCTTCCCTATCGCAACATCTGTTTTTAAGAACAAGCTGTTTAACATCTATTTTTGAACTTGTCTTTGGACCCAAAATGTATGGATGCAGTCACACAACCAATTTTTCATCTGACCAAGCTGATATGCACAGGTGTGCTGAACAAGAAGCATGATTCTACATTTAAAATGAAACCTGAGAAGCAGTTAAACAACAGCAATTTGCAGTGCCTCCACAAGCCACCACATTTGTGAATACAGGGAACCAACTGGTGAAAAGGAACAGGTGGTCATTAATAGTACCTACCTGGGGTTCAGAAGCCAGATTCATCTTGTATGGATTTGTTTTCTCTTCCTCAGTAACCATTGGTGACCAAATTTTTGATTCACTTCTGCAAGAGGAACAGCCAATGGTCATCTTTGGTATTCTCTATATCAGTTTCAATAAATATGTATAGTACTTGTGGCTTGACAATTCCATAAACTTTAATTCCCCAGAATTCAGGGTTTGCCTGGGATGCTCACAGTATGTCAATCTCATCAGTTTGACCTCGTGTATAAACTGAGAGCATGTTTTAAGACCAAAATTATGGATTTTTATATGAACCATAGTCAAGGATAAAACCCAGGATCATGTAACAAAGAATATAAAGGATGAAGCAAAAGAAAATTATTCCAAAGAAAACTTAGAAATTTTTGGTAGGCATAAGTGTTTGTGCTCACCCTAAAGGCTGGATGGGTGAGGAGGGAACTATGGTAAATGTTGGCTGTATGTTGTTTGGAGAAAGTAGCCAGGCATGAGTGGGGCTAAGAAAATGCACATATGTCTACTCTCTTGGCACTTCTTTGAAGGGAAGCACCAAAGAGTCACCATTACCACCATTTTCCCATGCAGGCATTCAAAAAGGCCAGAAGTGGCATCATGGAAGGGGTTGGTGTATCCTTTAGATTCTTCCAGGATGGATGAAGCCTTTTGCTACTCTACTCAAAGAAGGAGATGATTCATTTTTTGATAAGAGTTAAAGTTGTAGTTCTTACATCCCATGGATAAGTTGACCCAAGTTTTTATGTAAATTTTTCACTAAAATTTCTAGACTTATACATAAGCATATACATCATCTGCAATTGCTAATACAGTTCTGCTTTACATACTGTCACCATCATCACCATCACCATGTCTTTAATGCAGTTAACAGACCATTAAAACATCATAGTAAAATATATATTTGAATAAAATCTGAGGACAGGGTTGCTATTAGTTGGGGTCAACTTGAGGGCAGTTAACAGCAACAACAGTACATATTACCCATCTAAAACAGAAATTGCATTTAATAAAAAAATACATTCAATATTTGCACAATCATAGAGAGGTGAGTTATATCAGTCAAATCTAAAAACTTAGTTACTTGCTGAGTAATTGACTTGTTAAAACCTTGGAACAAAATAGTCCAAGCATAAATATATATATATATATATAGATATATATAATATATATATTAAAGATAGTGATCTTTATACTTTACATTTTTGTTTCTTAATTTGCTTTTTAATCTTTGCTTATAGGCGTTTTCCTCATTTAAAGCCGCTCCTCTTGCATATTGTAGAGGGGTGGGATATAAATTAATACTAATTAATAATAATTAATCAATAAATACTAATAATAATAATAATTATTTTATTTAAAAACTGACATTGGCAAGAATCCATTAAGTTATATTATTTGATTTCCATTTTTGTTTAATTATCAGTAATTTCTGTCCAGAATTGATTACTTTAGAACAGATTAGGCACATATATCAAGTGTTCCTAGTGCCTTGACAACTTCTCCATCATTTCTCAGATCTATTTTATTGATCTTCCTGCAGCTTTAATTAACGGAATGCCCTTGCTAATACTGCTAATAGGGAAGAGATCTCCATTTATTTCTTGCTATATATTCATGTTGGATTGCTTTCCCTCACTTTTTAGACCCTTTATTGAGGCCATATGATTTTTCAATAGTTGCTCTGTCAAATTTTAGATAGACAAACCATATAACGCACATTAGAATTATTTTAAGAGGATTGTATTAACAAATCCACAATGCCAGTTACTACCTTTATGAGCCAAAGCGGCTTTTATTCTTTGGAGTTGTGCATAAACGATATGACTTCTGTGTGGATTTTCGCACTTTTCGCATTGGCCAATATCGCTATCCTTGAATCTTGATTCTGTAAAAAACATTTTTTTTAAAACCCGTTAACAGCTTTGGAAGTGCACCAAAAAGAAAGTAAAGACACAGTCAATCCTTTATGCTACTTTTACAATCTGTGGATTTGCAAACTGAGATCAAGCAGAAACAATACTTAAGGAGATTTTTCAGCCAAGGCTCTGGTGGCAAATTTTGTAAACAATGATGACACCCACCAAAATGTGGACATGACCAAATGAAATCGTCAGAGGTTGTGTAGAATGGTCTGAGTTCCATCTTCTCTGAGTCAGTCCAGTCCACAGTCTCTTCTGTTGCTTCCGGTCACAATGGAACAAGTTGTAAGCAGGTTTTTTCGTCCCGAAATCTTGGCCATTATATGAAACCATGTTTTGCAGCCTAGGAGTCTGTTGCATGGAACTGACATCATCGAACTCCAGAGCTGGAAGGAATCCTAAAGCAATCTGACTCAGCCCCTGCAGAGGCGGGATATCTACAGCTAATGTTTCTCTGAGTAGCTTATTTCCAATGAGCTTGCAATGGCTGAGAATAAAAACCCATGGGGGACAGGCCAGTTTTCTAGACATTCCTTTCATAGCATAAACGATCCACTCCCTAGAAAGAAAGGATTCGAAAGAGGCTACTCAGAGGGCCAACCGCCTCTTCTTCCTTATTATGGCTGTTCTGCAACATGCATTACCTGTGCAAGTTTAAAAAAGAAAGTGCACCTCTAAACAGAGTGTGGCGACCCATTACCTTAGCATAGTGCCCCCGCACAGGATTCCACCCCCTTATTTTGATTGATTTAAAGTACTAACTTCTTCGAGCCTAATTTGGCTTTCGTTTTTTGTTTTTTAACAGGAAAGGAATGTACTTCCCAGTATGTCTTGCCTTTTTAAATTGGAACATGGTCTCGCTTTTTCAGAGCCAGAGGGTAGGACCTACTAAAGGCAAGACAGAGTCTGCATTGACCTCAGGACGTATATCCCTACTCCCACCCTCTAAAACTCACTTCACACTACAAGAACCAAATATGGGAGGGTGTTCAATGGCTATGGTACTGTCTAGACGGGGCAGGTTCGCGCCATTGGCCAGGAATATCTTTACAAACTTTCAGGGGTTTATCTGCAGTGATCTGGCGGAAAGCAAGGGCCTCGCATTAGTTACAGATCTACCAGTTAGTCCAGACCAGAGTCTTGTTGTACTGATTTAATAAACACGTTGGTGGTGCTGCCACTGAACGATGACTGGAAACATTTGAGGTATTTTTTTATAAACTATATGTCATGATAATATTGGTTCAGAGCTAGACCATGGCTAAAACCAGTGTCTATTCTACGCTTACAGTGCTTGTCAATAGTCATGTAACATGATGGCATTAATTTCTTTTAATACTGCAGACGGCCAGAAAGAATTACTGTTCTCCCCCACCCCCTGGGAAGTGTAAGGGACATTAAACATGTCTCATCCCTCAGCGCGGAGCAAGTTTACCCATTCCCTTAGCGTGGGCACTTCCATTTCAGATTCAATCTTCTGGATTTTTATTGTTTGTTGTTTCCGTGCCATTAAAACAAAGGGGATGCAATTGCATTTAGGATCAGGAGAGAGATGGGGGAGAGGGGGAGAAAGAAAGAGAAACATTGTGTTAGGCGTATAACTCAGTATTCCTCAAAAAAAGCTGTTGGTTCCGCCCCCCAAACAATGTTTTAAGCTCAAACCGATGTGGATCAAAACCACGCCTGGGAATATTGTTACCTCTTCAGGAACCTGGCTCTTCTGACCGACTATATCACTCACCGTTTGTATGTGTGTGTTTTCTAAAGCTACACAGAGAATGTCTCAACATATCTTCTTGGTTGGATTGCAGCATGCAACGGGACATTGAGAACTGATCCAGCTTGTCTTCCCTGTGCCTCCTCATAAACTATACTTTCCTGCTGTGTGACATTTTCTGTTTAAGGTAGGTGTGAGAATTGAATTAGCTCATTTGCAAAAAAACAAAAAATTACATATTTACCATTCTATTGGGCAAGAACAGTTTCCTATGTTGCTCTTGCTAAACCTTTTCCAACATGAAAGATCACAAAATCAATTGCACCCCTGCTGTTTACTGTCACTGAAGCAAAGCAAGAAAATTAAAAACATCCCGAAAACACTGAATTTTCAAATGAAGTTCCCACCCATTTATTTCATTTGCAAATGGAACCATCTGACAATTCTCACATCTGGGTGATCAGGTAGAATTTTCTCAATTCATAATACTAAATGTAAAGACACAGAGGATATAAAAAATCCATATTTTTCAGCAAAACTGCCAATGAATAATCATTACCATTTCTCGTCAGTATGTTCCTGGGCTCATTGTACACGTGCCTTAAATCCTAAAACCGTTTGGGATGAGTCCATACAGAGCACTACCTTTCATCAACAGGGCCTGTCTGGCTCTTTTAGAGCCTTACTTTCACATCTGCCTAGAAAGACATTTGGGCTGGTGCAATTGAGGGACAGCCCTTCCCGTGGTGGCTTGCCTGAGATGTTACCCAGATACCTCTCTTCCATTAAAGCGGGACTTAGATAATAGTGGTTTCATGTATCTTTTCTATTCAATTATGTACCAGTACTTCCTACCGTTTTTCCTGCTGATTTTTATTTTATATTTCTAGTGTTGGTTTTTTTTTTGTCTGACGTGTCTCTCTGTGTGTGTGTATGTATGTGCATGAAAATCTATGTTTGTTCTGATTATCTGTCTGTATGTATCTATCCCATATATGGTCCCCCAAACTTTTTCGTCTGTATCTATCTAATAGTGATCCTACAAACCTTTTTTTGCACACTAATGCCCCCTTCCCTTCAGCAATAAAAACCATCCCTGGTGCCCCCCCTCCCATGGCCTATCCCAGGAAGGGAGGGATGGCGTGGCTGCCCCTGACGCGCCACCATCTAGCTTTCTTCAGTGGCTTGCTGCTCTGTGTACTACCTCATCTATGCCCAGGTTACCACCATTACCACCTCTGTCTCACCCTCTCATGTGTGGGAATACAAGCCGCAGCAGCACCATCGCCCACGTCTGCTTCCCTCCCTCTTGTCTGTGCCATCCTTCCGCAAAAAAGGACGACCAGCTGGCTGGCTGCTCAGTAGTTGCTGTGAATTCCAGTGTGACCAGATTAAAAAGGGAGAACCACCAACTAGCTGAACAAGCAATGACTGCGAAGCTCTAACCCATGCTAGCCTTTGTCGCAAGGCCCAATAGGCTTCTTTGGCTACTTGTCAGCACGGCTGCACAGTTGCTGTTCCCAGGGTTTTGCTGCAAGCTGAGCAGCTGGTTGAGCAGCAACTGAGAAAGCCTTTCACCCACACCAGTCTTTGCCACAAAACCAGCAGGGTGAACGGCTTCTCGGTCACTGCTTAGCCAGTGCTCAAACTGCTGCTCCAAGGCGACTAGCTTCTGCCTCAACTGCTTTGCTCCCAGGTACTCGATTGCAACGGGAGAAGTCTTCTCCTGCAAAGGAAGGACTTACAATCCTTCTTCAACGGAGGTGGAGAGGGCACTTCCCCTTTCTCCCAAGTGAGGAAGGAGACTCCAATCATACTGAGGCCGAGATGGGTTGAGCTTGTGTGTCTGTAGGGGGTTTTTACAGATGTCATATGCTCTTGGACTGGGAGATTAGTGAGCACAGGAAACGGGAGAGGTTTCCAACTACAGGAGCTGCTCAGAGGAGATTCTTCAAGCATCAATCCCTTCCCCAGAGACATTGTCTTCCCCACACAGCTTCAAGTCCTCCCCCACCCCCAACATTATTTTCTTCTTGCTACCAACTCCTATGGAATTGTCCATGAAGAGAAGAAATGCCAAAGAACAAGCACAGCTCCAACCTGTCAGTCCATTCCTGGCACAGCTCACAAAGTTAAGCAGGGTCTCTAACACTGACAGCTCTAAATTACGTTTACAGGCTCATCCCACCTGCTCCGTTCCAGCATCCAATAAGGGTGTGTTGACTCATGGCCATTGATGTCTGTATCTAATCGGAAGGGCGTTCAACAATATGAGGGGCTGCAGAATTGCCATCACTGATCTAGTAAAGTTGCACCTTTGTTTTATCGGGGATCTGTTCCAGAGGGCCCCCCCCCCCCCGTGTAAAAACAAAAAAACCGTGTATCTTGAGCCCCATTGCAAGTAATGGGGCTTGTTGTGTCCATGGCATTGGTGTTCGTGCGCCCATGGGTGCCTACCCTATTGTTTCTTCTGCTGCATTGCAACGGAAGAAGCAACAATGCTTTCAGCATAGCTGAAACGCCAGCGTGTACTGCGCACTGTCTGATGTGGGCAACTGTATACTGAGAGATCACAGACCCCAATCACACGCTGATTTGAGTTCTCCGTCCCCATTGCATTCAGTGGAACAGAGTAAATGGTTAATTGGAACACAACTCTTAAGCGATAAGCCTTGTCCTCACTCTGAATGATCCTAATGCAATGTATTTTGGCTGTAGTCATAACAACAAAATTGACATCCAGCGTACCTCTGGACAATAAAGACCACAAGAAATACCCCCAAGACTTCCAAGGGAATGAACTTTTTAAAGAATAGTTTTTTAAACTGAAAAGCCAAGTACTGATCACTTATATTTATTTATTTATTTAGGTATTTATATCCGCCTTCAGCCCTAATGGCTTTCAGGGCGGCTTCTTACAATTTATTCCCAATAATATTAAACTAATACAATTACAAGTTGTGTTTCATGTAAGCAGTAGGACTGGAGTTAGTAATCTTTGACGATATTAAACATAATCTAATCCACATCCCATTGAAAGCATTTAGGGGCCATGTAACCCAACTATTGTGTCCGTGTATGTTTGCCAAGGTCCTACATCCCTCTAGACTCTGACATGAAGGCACTTGTCTTACAATGGCTCATTTGGAATGATACAATCCCCATTTCTGCTTGGGAACATGATGGAAACAGCTGAAAATTCTGTTCTTGCTGTAGTGAGAAAAGAAACAATCATACTGAGCCTATTCCCTGTCATGAAACTTTCTCGCCATTCAGAGGGAGTTGCCAGTTTTGTGGGTGTTGGGGGGGGGGGTACCCTTATACAGCATGACATTCTGTAAAAAAATAAGAACATTTTGGAAGTAACACTTTACTTCCACAGTAGACGGAAGACCAAACTAGAGTTCTATCCCCATTTGAGCTCCTAGAAATAAGCCTTCTGGAATCGGATATCTTCAGTATCTGGCAGATTCTTCCTTGATCCCCATTCCATTAACTGAAAAAGGTTCTACAGTCTTTCTGTGGGATTCAGTCATTGACATCTGCTCCATTATACCTGAAGGCCCATCCATGTTCTCCGTTTTTGACATACTTTTGTGTCCCATCTGTTCCATGCGTATCTGAGGCTTGAAGTAGATAATATTGTTTAAAAGAAGTGTCTTAAATGGAATGGAAAGCATAATATATTTTCTTTTTTTCTTCCAGCATTGCAATGACATTTTAATTGCATTCATCGGTTCGTATTGCCAATTCAGTACGAGCCACCAGGTAATTTTTGTGGCATTGTTCGGGGAAGGATGTATAAAAATGCACCATTCTTCTGATTCAGAAGTTCTTTCTGTTCTATTTAGAAAACAAGGCTTCAGAATAAGATCTAAAGTGAGGCATGCAATGATACTGAATACAGTAGGTGTTCTACATCTGCAACCATGTTGAGCCATTGTTTATGTATCCTGTATAGATGTACAAGTAATTTTCTTCTTAATTTATGTTTAATTGTCACCTGTTTTTAATGAAACAAAATATGTAGTCCATTCATCTTCAATATCTCAGTCAAATGTGTTTTTAATTTAAAAAAAAAAAAGATTACTTGAAGTTCACTTTAATTTAAGGTGTGGGCACCCTGGGAAAGGCCCCCCTTTTCTTTTCCTTCTCCCACCTGCCCAACATCAAGCAAGGCCCAATTTTCGGAGGAAAGCATATTTGGCAGGAAGTTTAGGGTTGGGTCTTCTGAGGGCCAAAAAATCGGTGAGGCTGCACACAGTCTCATGTTATACAGACCTGTATTAATTTCTTATACCTCTCTACAACTTTGATGGCAGATGAGGTAGAGTGAAGACTGAGATGTAAAACAATTAGCTATCTTTAAATCTATGAAGGATGCCATGTCGATGATGGAATGATTTTGTTTTTGGTGCTCTACATACTTAGAACATTAACGAGTGTGCATTCAAAATCTAAAGGAAAGGGATTCCACCGAACATTAGGAAGAATTTCTTGACTGTAAGAGCTTCTTTAACAGTAGTGTGAACTGCCTTGAGGTTGGTGGACCCACTTTCCTTGGAGGTCTTAAAAAGAAGTTGTGGATCGTCTCTTTCCGGAGTGCTTTAGTAGTGTATCCTGCGATGACCGAGAGTGATCTAGAGTTAGTCTTTCCAACTCATTATTTATGATTCTATGATTCCTGATCATATTCCTACCAGGAAGCGATGTGACTGACTCCCAAGGGTTGAAACCTCTGTAGAGAACCCAAGAGAACAATTGTGGGTAGGAAGGTTGTTACAATCACGAAAGGCCCAGGCTGGCGGTGCCCTCCCAGAGGTCCTTTCTCTGTCAACGCTCCCAATAAACTTGGAAGACCTGATGGACGAGGATTCACCCACTTTTATCCCAGTTGAGGCTTTCGAAAAGGTGACAACAAACCTTTCTCTTCCGGCAGGCCTTCCCCGATTGATAATGTCCAGAACCAACTGAATTCCCCCTCCTTTTCTTATTCTTCTTGTTTGTTGTTGTTCTAGTAATTTGCATGTTTATGTTTTTTAACCATGTTTTTGTTTTTAATTTCATACTTGGGACGGGAGGGTTGGGCTTGAGGCTTTGTGGTCTCTGTTGTTTTATGTTGATATTTTATTAAACTGCCTGTTACCCCACCTCGATCCTCAAACACGGAAGCGGCGGGAGATATAATAAATATTTTTTTTATTATTAGTAGTAGTAGTAGTAGTCATTTTTGTCTTATTGAACATTATAAAAGAAACTAGACGAAACAGAAAGACGCATAGTCCAAACTGAATACAAAAGTATCAAGAAACAGAGATGTTATTTGTTATTTGACTGTGGAGCAGGGGACTACGAATACAGTTGCCTCCCATATTCAAAAGATGCCAGTCACTCATGTTGTAATGGAATTTTCAACATGTACGCTCCCAAGGAATTGTGTACAGGTATCAGGAAGTATCCATTGTTTTCTGCAACACTTTCAGAGTTCTCCTGTGCCCTATATTTAAAGAGCATATATTCTAATTTTTGTGTAGCTAAAACACATGTTCTTTTTAGTGCTTATTTAATAGAGTTCTTCTAGAACCCCGAGTGGCTCTTATTGAGACACATAAAGTGAAAAAACTTATGCTTGATGTGTTGGACCCCAGTACATGGAACTAGAGATCTTCTGGTCTATGTTTTTTCCACCTTGCTTTACACTGAGCACAAAATGTGGAGACTTTCTCTGTTGAGAGCTTCTGTACATTTTTTCAGGAGAACAAACCGGACAAATATTAATAAGCAAAAATACTTTATTACTCATCAGCATCTTGAATAGTACATGGATCATGTAGGCAGCAACTTCGAGCGTGTCTTCAAGATATGCACCTCCTACACTTACTGGACTGTGTTCCTTTGTGTGTTGTATAAATTCTAATTCCACACTAGAATCTTTCTCCAAGGGGGTAAGTTTGCTGTTCTTGTATAAACTTCATTGTCTCCCATCTTTCCTCAAGATGAGATTCAAGATGGCTCAAACATTTAAAAGTTAACAAAAACATACAAGCTGTCGCATTATTTAAAACTATTAAACCATATTCAAGCACATGTACTTCAAAGAAGATTTTTTTTAACAAATGTAAAAAATACAATTTGACAAGCAATGCAGTAGTACTTACAATCCTTTTGTCAAAAGCTTTCAGTTCAAAACCTGGCTGCTGAAAAAGAAGTGTTTGTTCTCCGTTTCAGCCCCTCTCCACAGACGGAGAGGCAAGAAGGGGGGTATATTCTGGACTCCTTAAGGACGGGAGTCACAGAGCCTAAGGGCAGCCATTGAGGAAAGCCCTCTCTGATGTCCCCACCCACCATAGCTGTTGGAGGGTGCTTGACCTGAGACGCACTAATTTTCCTTGAGTGGTCATGGCAAAGGCCTGTCTGTTTCTTGGTTATGTAGGCTGTTTACAGACTGACCAACATAAAGCTGCTTCGGGTCTCTTTGGCGGTCTTGCTATTTAAATGAGCATGGTTCCTAAGAGTCCAGAGGTCGCATCAAAGCACACCCATACCTAAGCATGGGTGCAGCTTTGTGCAGCTTCCGGATTCTTAGGCCATGCATCATTTAAATAGCAACTCCAGGAGGCAACCTTAAGCGCTTTATTTCTGGCCGTCTGTATTTGTAACAGGCCGTTGTCTCGTGTAATAAAAAAACCCAGTACGCATACAATGTAAATAGGAAAACTACATTTTCCTGGACCCACATGAAGGCTCATTTGTTGTGGTGGTTGCTTGTGCCTGTATAATATCACTCAAGCTTGGTGAGGGCTTATGTGATAGCTGGGTCTTTTACATATCCCCATACATCCAAGAACATGGCAGACGAAGTCTAAATGGGCCCACCAATTCTCTCTGAATGTGCTAGATTTCTGCATTATCCTGAGACATCGTATTGAATAGCATTCAATCGTGAAACTACCCACATTTGCCTGGATATTACTTTATTTCGGCGTATAAAAGACTACTTTTTAACCAGGAAAATCTTCTAAAACGTCGGGGTGGGTCATTCTTCTACACAGGGTGTCATCTTATAGGTGTGTGAAAACTTCCGCAGCAGGGCTGGAGAATTCTGCAGTCACCGCATATGTAACTGAAGGGCGGAGCACGCTGCAGGCGTCCGGTGCACCTGGGGTATGGAACAAAAAAGGCAGGGAGAGCTGACCAATCAAGCAGGCTTTATACAATCTTGTTTTTCTGCTAAATATCTGCCATGTCATAAGACTTTGGATTAAAAATCCCTGAGTTTTTTTAATTTTTATTTGGTGTTGCATTGGCAGGGTGTGATTGTAGCTTATACGGTGATTATATCCCCAACTCTATATTTAACTGGGGAAAAGTTGGGGGTCATTCTTATTACGCCCAGTTGTCTTATACGCCAAAAATATGGTATTTATTTTAACGTTCAGACACTGACTTTCAACTTCCATATGTGAAAATTTGCCTGAGAGCCCAAGCTAGATGTTACACACCAAACGTATACAATATTATCTTGAAGGATTTGTTTGGGCCTTTTAATGTGATAGAGAGCACTATATCTATGGTTTATAAGGGTTGCAAGGCAATGAAGCACTTCAGGCGAAAAACTGATTAGAGTGATGCTAGAGAAAGGGCTGAGAAAGACAGGGGAGAAATACCCACCCCTGTTTGCCGCACAGTGTACCACAGCAACCAAACGTGCACGTACCACTGTCAGCAAAAAAGAAACAACCTAGAGCAGCTCCTTTTTTTTTTTTTTCTTTTTTGGCGCCGTCATAAGGCCCTTGATGGCATTTCCTCTAGAAGGGACGTGTGGGCACCATGTGGTAAGGTAAGGTAATGGTAAAATTTTATTTGTATCCGCCTTCTCTGACCCAAGGCGGTTTCCCAGATACAAAGACAAATAACAATTTATCAATTACACAATATAAAATCACGGAAAACATAACATTAAACTTCTACAGTAAAACAATAAAAAACCACCCACTATGCCAGCGGACATGTGACAAATGGGGGCGAGGATGCAGAGACTACTTCAGGGTTTCAGAGGAGTCTCAGGGGTGAGGCCCTGCTCAAATAGGAATGTTTTAACCCTTCTAAACTGAGTAAGGGAGACGGCGGCGAGCGGAGCCGAAGAGGCAGCGCGTTCCAGAGAGGCTGGGGGCCGAGATGGAAAAAGGCTCTCCTCGTATAACAACTAATCTGGCCTCTTGGAAACCCCTTTTAGCCATTTGGGCTTTATAGGTAACAAACCAAAACACCTTGTATTGCGCCGGAAAGCGAATAGGCAGCCCTGTAGGTCTTTAAGGACCGTGTATATGATGGCTTGGTGTACCAGTAACCAGTCGTGCTGCCCGCACTATTCTGACTAATTGCAGCTTCAGGGATTGTACAAGGGTCCCCATGTAGAGCGCATTGCAGAAATCCAAACGAGAGGTTACCAGAGCATGTACTACAGTTTTCAAGGGGTGGTCCCTATGGCCCAGGTAGGGACGCAGCTGGCGTCTCAGCGAAGCTGATGCTCACAGGTGCTCCTGACGTCACACTCCCTGAGATGTTAAGGTGATTGAAGCGACACCTCAAGGCGCACCCCAGACTGCGTATCGAGTCCTTCACAGAAGCGTGATCCGTTCATGACAGCCACACTCCTAGACGTTGCCCCCGTGTGGGCAGTGCTACGCAATTATGTCGCTGGCCCGCTAATTGGAGCGTGTGATTGGTGGTATCCTGAGCTCTACTATTGCCCAGGACGTGCTTCCTGGTTGTTGTGTACCGAGCCATTGATAGGGATGTGGTGGCCTAGTGGTTACGACACAATATTCTGATGATCAAAGATCAGACGGTTGGCAGTTTGAGGCCTGAGTACTGCATGATGGGATGCGTTTCCATTACTAGTCCCCAGTTTCTGCCAACCTAGGGGCAGTTCTAAAGTATCAACTGCCAGTAGTAATAGATTAAGCACTCTTATAAGGAAACCTAAATACGTACTGAGCAGCTGATGGCAATCCAGGTCCAACAACTTGTCATTCTGTAACGATTGCCCACCACCTCACAACTCTTTTCTTCCTTTACCTGACACCTCTTTGGGTGTTTGAAGGCCAGTAGCGTGGATGCCTATAAAACACAGGCCATAGGGGCTAAGTAAACACGATAAAAGTTATTTAAACACCGGAATAGTCAACGGTAACATTTATCATGAGCGTTTTACTAGTCTTCTTTGTACATATATACAGGTCTTGGTTTTAACTCTATATTATATCTCTGCCACCAAGGCTTATACATCACTCAAGAAACTTATTGAACCCAAAACCCTTTTTCTGAGTCTGGCTCCACTGAGTTCTCTTCTTGACTTCCAGAACTTACTACTGTCCCTCTCTGGACCTATAATCGTTTTCCTCCCTAACTATTTCCATCAGGAATCTCGGAACCCAGGTCCTCTCTGAGACTCTACCGTTCCCTCCCTCAATCCTCACTACTTTCGCCAACTCCACTCCAGGTTATCCCTCGGATTCTACACCCTCATGACTCAACCCCCCCCAATTGGCCACCGGATCTCACTCCTCAGCCAGACCTGCTTGGCTTGGATCTCTGGATTCTGATGGCTTGGTTTTATAACGTTCAGTTCGTCACATCATCTGTCCTTTTCTGTAAGGGAATATAAGCTGCTGCCTGAGAGCAGAACTGCAAGTGAAAAGCGAAGCATTTCACCAACTTCAAGAAGGCAGAGTCCCTGGTGCTTCGTCACTCTCCTTATGTGACATGCGTCCCTTCATCATTTAGCCTCTATAGAACTGGCTCTTCCACAAGCACGATACGCCTTTGTAGTCTGCTGATTTGATTTCCTTATCAATCTGGCATCTAAGGAGATGATTTCCCAAGTAGGTGAATGCTGGACAGGACTTAAGCCACAGATTTGCCTACAGTGATGTGGGGAAGAGGGGATGGTAGTGTTTTCCTGTGGTGCCGGATGGTGAGAACTTCCATTTTCTTCAGGACTTACTTCCAGCCCAAAGGCTCTGGCAGTTGTAGCCAAAACAAGATTGTTAGGCATTGAAGCGCTGCTTCCGTATGGGCAAGCTGGGCAGCATCATCATCAAAAAGTAGCTCACGGATAGCTAGTTTAGATTTTAGTGCGAGCCCTCAGACGGCTTAAGTTTTAAACAAGTTACCATCTGTATGGTTAGCGTATATAAATGTCGACTTCTTCTTCAGATCTGCTGTAGCCCTTTGGATTATCATGCTAAAAAAAGATTGTAAATAGCGTTGAGCGAGGAACACAACCTTGTTTCACACCGTTTGTTCTTAGAAAGGGATCCAAGCGAGCGTCTCCCATATCTGACTTGACCTTGCTGGCTTCATGTAGCCAGGGTAATCATTTCGGAATTTGGGGGGGGCATCCTAGTCATTCGGGATCTGCCACAGACTTTTCCTACTACCAGTGTCGATAAGCTTGGTAAGGTTGAAAAATTTTACATAGAAGTCCTTTGTTCTTCTATCTACATTTCTTTGCAGTTGTCTAAGGGCAAATTACCATATCTGTAGTGCTTCCCTCCTTTAGCTCTAAAGCCGCATGGCTTTCAGGAAGAAGGTCTCTGCACATAGCCTAGGAACTAATCTGTTCAGTGGAGTATTCTTGCAGAGGAATTTTTCCAGAGATGGAGAGCAGTGTATCACCTCGAATAGTTTGAGCAATTGGATTTTGCTCCTTTTTTCTATACAGGGTGATGATGATTGCGTCTCAGAGATCTGATTGCAGTTCACCTTTTTCCAGAAAACTCACAAGGAGTTCATGGAGTTTGAATGGAGTAAAGATCCTCCGTATTTCAAAGTTCATGTGCATTCTATCATCCCGCCCAGCCCTTGCCATTTTTCATCTGTCATATGGACCTTAATGGTCTCTTCAAAGTGGGATCTGTGTCCAATTCCTTCTTCATCGGTTGTTGTGTCATTATGTTTTGAATAGCAAGCCTTGGACTACCGGTTGACACTGAAGAGACTTGAAGTGTTTAGCCCAGGGGTTAGGCAACCTGCGGCCCGGTGGGTCCGGATGCGCCCGGCACGGCCTTGGGCCCTGCCCCCGCCTGGTCTGCCGGCCGATTGCCACCAGGCGCCTTGGCCTATCGCGTGCGGGCGCGTGGGCCTTTGGCCTGTCAGGAGGAGGCAGGCAAGGGGGCAAGCGGCGTGCTAAGGGAGGGGCCCTTGTTCTATAGAGCCTCAGAGAAATATGCATTTATATAACATTTTTTTAAAAATCAGCAAATTGTTTTCACGTGTCCTCATTAAAAAAAAAAACAGTACCCTCCATTTTGAAAATTTTGTCTACATTTGTCCCGGTTTATTTATTTATTCATTTTTTAAAAAATATTTAATAGTCATTTTTTTTTTGACTTCGGCCCCCAGTTGTCTGAGGAACAGCAACCCGTGCCCCCGGCTCAAAAGGTTGCCTACCCCTGGTTTAGCCACTCGGTTCAACATGGAGGCTTTATTGTAATTAGTGTTTGATCATCTGAAACTGTATTAAGGAGTGGACTGATAAGTAGGTCCACACATTGCTTTACGCTCTTCGTAAAATGCTCTGGTCTGGGCTCACCAAATCTTCTTTGCAAACAGCTCCTGAATCTCCTGATTGTTTCATCAAACCCGTCTTGGCTTTTCTTGAGGAATAACCTAAGGATTCTTCCGCAGGACTGACAGGCTGCTGTTTTCATATGCTGCCAACGCACTGTCGGGAAGATCTGGAGATGGTCTTCCAGTTTGTTACTCACACACACACACACACACACACACACCCACACAACACACACATATATATATATATTCTAAAAAGCAAACCTTGATTTTCCATTTTAATAAGGGTCACCCTTTTATTGTATTTAATGGATGAGCATCCACAGATTTAGTATCCACAGGGGTCTGGAACCAAACCTCAGCGGCTAACCAGGGTCCGGTGTACATGCTATCTTTTTCTAGAATTCCTGGTTATGGCTCAAGCCATCCTATGTCTGCAGCGTCGTCTTGTGTCTCTTCCTTTCCTGACCCTATTGCATCTCTGGATTTTCTCTCTCCATGTATGATTGGAATCTATGTTGTAGAATTTTGAGAATAATTTTTGCTTGCATGATAGATACACTTTGCGTCTTATGTTCAGAATAAGTTGGGCTATTCAATAAATATAACAATAAAACAAAACACATTCTGCATCTCATTAGCAGCCGGGAGAGATTATTTTTAGTGATCTCACTTCCAATAAAATATTACAACAAGGAATTACTGCTCACTGGGAGGGCTTTGGGTGGACTTGTGGTCTACATGGGTCATGACTGGGAGCATCCACCTTTTGCACCTGTTGGAAGGCTGTCTGGGAAGGATTGGGAAAGGCATTAGTTAGAATTTGTCAGCAACTGCAATTGACTGCCTTTTGACCAGATGAGTAAAGGGAGTGTGAAAAAAGCCACCAGCTGAGCTGCTCTTTTTTTTCCAATTTTTTTTTTTTTTCCCTAGCTCCGCTTCTCTTCCCCATTTGTTTTGTGTTCTTTTACTTTTAAGCCCTCATTTCCACACTACGCCACTATATAATAGATGATATATTTGCCTTTATGGTCTCATTTAGGGATCCTTTGTGTAGTCCTGGGGGAGAGATTTTCTGCACCTAACCCTACCTCTTTAGGAGGTTGCAGCAGAGCCTTGTGCATGTAGGGCTTTTTCATTTTATTTTCTTCTATTGGGCCAGGGCTATGATTCCTTATAGTAAAAAAAAGATGTTTCTTAACAGTACTAAGGGTGGAATGGAGCTGTGCTGTTACTCATGTGAAAGGGATCCACTCCTTGTCCCTCTCAGCATTCCTCCATGTGAAAGTTCATAAGAATGTTTAGCAAGGGTTATTTGAGACATAAACATGTACAATATACTATTGTTTTTTCTCCAAATATTATTGTTACGGGTTTTGGTTTGTAGAACTTTATCAACTTGCTTCTTAAGGCCTAACGCTTACGAGTAATGTTAATAACATGTTTTATTTTTATTTATATATTACCGCTCTTCCCAAAAGATCATATCGGTGAAACAGCAATGTACGCTAATTAGCAAGTAAGCTAATTTGCCCCCAACAGTTCTGGCGGGTACTCATTTTAGTCGGCCCTCGGAAGGAGCAAGCCTGAGTCGAGCTTGGGCCCTTTTGCTGGCTTGACTCGCAACCTGTGTTTTGAATGTGAATGGCTGCAGTACAGGCCATTTAACCACATGCGCCACCAGGGCTCCTGGTGGTATCCGCTAAATGATAATGATTGATGTTTAACACTACCACTGTACTATAGGATAAGAACTCTTGCAATACTTTATTTACGTAATAAAGTTACAGTTGTACAGGGTTGCTTTCTAGGGATACAATTCCCAAGTAAATCCTGTCTGATCATGAAAGGCTCGTATTTTAAAGTTAGCTTCGAATCTGAAGTAACGCTCAGTTATATGGAAGCGTGGATAATTTTTTAAATAAGGTAGCATGTATGAAAATTTATAACCTTGTTTTAATTGCCCATCTAAATCTAGAGACATGTAAACCTCAAAACAACCCTACCAGGCGGTTAAAGTTGGAGTTTACCCCTGTTAGACTTCGTCTCATCTCTCTGCCTTCTAGACTCGAGCGAATTACAAACCGCCCTTCAAGCAGCTATTCTCCCCACCGATACCATTAAGCTTGCGGCGGGAAGCCCCAGCGGCCAGACCACAAGGTTCCGCCAGCAAAAAAGGGCACAATGGCGCTACTTTTTGGCCCGGAAGTGGTGCGCGGCGCGATCACTTGCCACCGCGCCACCGTCTGATGCGACAGATCCACGACGTAAAAATGGCAAGCCCATGTGGATGGGCGCTGCCATTTAGGATGCGTGCGCGCGTGTTGGAACAGTGGACCGGTTGGAAGGGCACCCTTCCTAACCCTCAGCAGCCCCTTCCTAACCCTAGGACGCGCAGAGCGCGTCCTAAATGGCAGGTCTGTAACCTGCCTCATTTAACTTCCTGACTCCTTTTTTGACATATTTTTTTTTTGTATTATTTGAAAAGTTGATAACAACAGGCTAGGATTTGAATACTGGCTAAGGAGCTACTGTTCTAATTTAAATCTTGGTAAGGAGCTATTGTTCAGTTTACATAGGTGCGGTTCCAGATGCGGCCCTATGGGGGGGTTTTACCGCGTTTCGCACGCGGCGGCGGCACCTTCTGACGCACCTTGTCCCTCGCGGTAAATGATACCTTCACAATGGCGGCGGCTGCATATCGATGGCGCTGCCATTTTGACGATGCTGGGGCACGCAGCGTCCGGTACGTCACACACTTGGAAGTGGTGCCGGAGTGTGCGCCTCGCGCCTCTGGTGGCGCCTCTTCTGGGGCACAGGACGAAGCCACCATTGGCGCTTTCTTTGTTGCTGCACCTGGGGAACGCGTGGTTTGGCTGCTGCGGTTCCCGGAACGCAGCAACCTTCACTGGTGCGAAACCGCCCCGTTGTTGGGCAAGTCTATAATTGTGCCATATATATTCATATTTATGGAAAAATTACCACACATGTATTCTAATCAAAATGCAGACTGGATACAAAGATTTCTTCCATAAATTTTTGTTAGCTTAATAACAAAGTTGATCTAACCTGAGTTATGTATATACTTTGTGTGGATTCTTAGTAATCAGTATAGATTTACTATTTTGTTGTGGGGGTGACCTAGCAAACATATCATGAGGCTTTCTTGGAACACATTTGTTCAAAAGAGGCTTGCCATGCCTTCCTGAAGGTTCGAGAGCATTGTGACTGCCCAAGGGCACCCAGTGGGTTTCAGGCCAAGCTGAGACTTTAACCTTGGTCTTCAGAATCACAGTCCAATGCACCAAACCACTACCAGCTTCTGGCTTTCATCAGATTACTCTAGATCAGTATAATAATTCAGTAACCCTTAGTCCGGCTGACAACCAAAAGGACTTTTTTATCACTGTAACTAATAAAGGACATATGGAGAATGGGTTCCTGTCTAGTTGCGTATTGCTGCTAGCAAGGTGCATCGTAAGGAAAATTCTGAACTATTTCAATGTCTCAATTATCTCTTTTAAAGATTATGTAAATCATCTGTGTTCATTATTTAACCTCCTTAATTTTAAGCTGTAAATTGCCTGACTTCATTGAATGAATCCTTTAATCTCTCTGTTTCCATTGTCTTTTATTTGTATATGGTGGCCTGAACAGACAGGCACATAAGGCGCTTGAGTCACTTTGGACTTATGCCTTTTTAATTGACACATGCATCTTAAGAAGCCAAAGCTTTGCCAAAGTTCTTAGGACTGGAGCATGGCTTGTGTCGTTCGGCCCTTAGGACACAGCTCATTTCAAAACAGCACACTTCCAAAGTGGCCCCAAGCAATTATTTTGGGCCTGTCTGTTCAGGCTCTTGGTCCTGTCAACAACTTTAACTCTTGGTTTAAAATTTCCATCTGATTTCTCCGATCTCTGTTCTTCCCTTTTTCTTGCCATCTTTCTATTTTAATTTTTATTCTTATTTTGCATGATTATTCTCGCAGTATTCTTGTCCCTGTGAACAAGCGCATCTGAAAACAGTTGCATTCCGGGGGTCTGACCGTATATCTGGTTTCCTTTACATTTGATTTTAACCTGTCCTTAACTCGCTTGAATGAGTTTCACTCTGTTATCCACTGAGTCGTCTTTCTTTTTTACCTGCAGGTAACGCCTTTTTGTTCCTCCTGACATTGTCCCATGCTCAGTTAGAATTTCTTGTTCCCAGTAATTAGGCTTTATAGTGCAAATTTAGCTTTTTTACATTATATTTAATATAATTTAAATGCTGGACAAAAACACTGGCCACTTTAGGTCTGACTGAAGTGAGGAAATGCTAAACATCTGTGCCATTCCCATTAATGGGACTGGCGGTATGGGGAAAAGAGGCTTCCAGGTTCTTAGAGCTGAGTGAAGCAGGAAAAAAGAGCAGATGGGGACTCTCTTTGGGATTTGATTGTTGGAAGGGCGGCAAAAGGCTGGAAGAGAAGGTGAAAAACTTTTGCAGGTAAACCTCCCACCTCATCTGAGATGAGGGCGTGGTGGCACGAATGTGTAATCCGGGCAAGGGGTTTATCCACCCATTCACACATGCCGAATGAGCAGCATAGGCTGTGTTTTTATGTGATATTTTACATCAAATTTTAAAGCATTTTTACCACAACTCTTTATGGTTGAGATGGTTTGATTTTTGCTGTTCAAATATCTGCAATTATTTTTCACACGTGGATTCACAGATCAGATTAGAAATCTATGGCGCGTTACAGATCGCCATTTGGGGCGGACTTAACCGGCACCCTTCCCCGTGGATTGGGCCTCAGCTGAGACAACGGACGCCTCTGAGGCCCTGATCCGCGTTTCCGGCTGTGGGGTAAGCGGCCAAAAGGCCCACTTTCCAGGCTGTGTGGGAAGCGGCAAAAGGCCGCTTCCCCGTTGGCCTGGAAAGGGGTGTTCATTGGGCTTCAAGTCCCAAGGATACCCGGTGGCCGGGGGAGGAGAGAAAGGGGCCACTTGGCCCCTTTCTGCCTTGTGTCGCTGGCGCAAGCCATTGTTAAAGGCTGCGCCTGGTGACGCTAAAGGTTTAGAAGGAGCTCCGAAACGGACGCTCTTCCGGGCTGCAGAAAGGGCGCCCCAGGCGCCTAGCGCAGCCCTAAGTACATCACTTCCGCGCCGCCCCCGTTTTTTGGAAGGCGGCGCGGGTGTGACGTAGCCATGGCGGCCCCCTATGGATAGGGCTCTGGCCATTTGACTTGCTCCTCTGCATGATAGGTTTAGGGGCATCAGGAAGTGTTGTACACGGGCCTCTGTTTCTTTTTAAAGGAAGGTATTTGAATATTTAAACAATTGCCCGTAAGGGACAGAGCGATCTTTTCCTCCCCCTTGTCTCTGCTTTCTTCCTGTAAAGGCATTAGTTTAAAAAATATGAAAGAAAGGAAAACATTTAATTTCACAAGAATTTCTAAGCAGAAAATAACCCTTTTTGTTGAAGTTTTACAAAAGACTCGATTCTACTTCTAGACCCTACCAATGAAAGCAGAGAAGCCAAGTGCCTGTAAGAACATCGCATTAGATGTGTTATACACTAGCCTTAAGACCAATTAAAATAATACAAGATTCCAGTACTAATAAGCAGAAGTTCCAAGTTCTTTTGAAACTACGGTGCTACCGCTCACACTAGGTAAGGAAAACGCACCCCTCTTTGGTTGCGATCCGAGTGGCTACAGCAACCAAAATCAGGCGGCAACGCTGTGCCGACAAAAAAGGAGCTGCCCTAGGTGGTTCTTTTTGTGGATGATATGGCTGACATTGCAACCCTTACGATGCTGCCTACCTGCAAAGAGATGTGTGGGTGCTTCCGCCACCCATATGTCATCTATAAGCCCCCTGGTAGGCAGTGCTGCACGTCATTAGGGCTTCGGGAGCATACAGTTGGTGCACGCTCCCGCACCCTACTATCGCTGCCCGGACACTGCTTCCTGGTGGTGTGTGTTCCGAGCCCTCAGTTGCCAGGTTTGAAGCAAACTTTCCATCTGTAGAATCCACTTCTTGATATCATGATTAGGCCAGGAGTTAGTGACCTTAAGTTCTGCAACAAGAATGTGTACAGAGCTGTGTCACTGTGTGTTTGTTATTATCTAGAGTTTGAGCCGACACCCAAAGTTAGTGGCTTGGGGAATGGTGTAGAGAATGGGAGATCTTAAATCTGAGTCAGTGATAAAACATGAATGGCTGTCTTATCTGAGTAAAAACTGACTAAAGTACATGGCTGAAGTCCGCCATAAGCTTTTGGGCTGTATGTATGTTGAAACAAGATTGTGGCAGTTGTAATTAAGACAAGCTGAAAAAATGGTCAGTTGGTTTTATCTTTATTGCACTCGATATTGGGGACCAAATTGAGAAAATTGTGACTATATGGAATGTGGCCTTAATCTGCAGTAGAAGAAATCCAGACATGGGGTACAAGAGCATAAACACAAACAAAAATGACAAAGTGTATCGAACTGGGTTACTTTCAACCTTTAGAAGCATAATGAAGGTAAAAGTTTGGTGAATACCAAGAAGCAACGACATTTTCCTGTCTATGTGTACGATAAATAGCGGAAGCAGTGTTGCTACCTGAGGGTCTCAACACGGACATACTCTAGTGTGCAGAAAACTGGGTTAAGAGTACTCTGTGGGATCGCTGCATTGTATTTACCAAAGTCAGAGTAACTAGGTTAAATTGCAGAAAAGAAAGCTAACGTTGTCACAAAGTCTGCACTGATAACAAAATTGTTATTTTAATTTTTACTTTCAATATTTAGCCTGAGAGTATTGAGCAAAAAGATCCTCTGTTGAGCCTTGTTATATGGAACGGGGTAGATGTTTTTGTTAAAGGGAATATGTTGCGATTATGATGTAGCGACTGGGCAGAGAAAGAAAAGCTATCTAGCGGGAGATGGAGTCCAGTAAAGGTAAGTCGAAACAGGTCGCGTCTGCAGAAAAGAAACTGCGGAAAAGGAAATCTGGTCATGGCAGGAGGGAGAACGGCCCTAAAGAACAGGAAATCACAAAATAAGAGAATAGAAACTAACCGTAAGTAAAGGGGACCTGGGATGGAATTAATAAAGCTTGAGAAAAATTCTGCTGTGAAGCACAGAACTTGTGTTAATGGTAAGGACATGGGGGTAGAAATAAAGTGACTAAATCCATATCTAAACGGGGTATTTAAATTAAGAAAGCCAATAGATATAATATATAATATTGTAATATTTTGAGTAATCTGCAAAGGGACAGACCATAGTCTACTAAATTAAAGGAAGGAGGATTCTAACATTAACTGTTTCTTCTTGTTCCCCAGATTGTTTTTGTTGGAGTGTAGCCAAAACATTAGCTATGAAAAGACTTTTTCTTTCCCCATGTCTAACGCGATTATGGACTATTTCTCTCAAGTACATTATTTCACTGATGTAGAACAGCTGTTTAGATTTTAATTCTGAATAGTCAGTTGATTGAATAAGGCAGTCATCAACCTACCATTATTTGTGGCTCATGCTATTGATATGCCGGATTTGATATTCATTCAGGAATTCTTATTTAAAATATGATTCTCTCTAGTGAACTAGTCTAGGTCCTCACAGTGCAAACTCTGTGTGAGTCAATTTTAACTAAAAGTTTTGACTGGAGCAAAGACACATAGTTGTAGCTAGCTGCAGTGAATGTCTATGTGTGCAGTTGTAAAGATGTTGTGAATATTGTGACCACAGAAGTTGTTTTACCTGGTAGGACCTAGAGTATTCCTAGAGAGGTGTCATTCAGGGAAAAATTAGTGTTGTTTGTTATATTGTCGGGTTCGAGTTTGTTCCATGAGTTGAAACGAGGTGTCTTGTCCACTAGACCCTAGCAAATATTTGGAGAAGGGACAACTGATATTATTTCAAACTCTGGATAGGATTTGGTCGAGCGTTGGAGGAGTTTTGGCTTTATTACAACATGGGCTATTAATTGTTTTTGATATCGTTTATAACTTTATTAACTGCAGTGGTGGGACTGCAAGGGTTAAGATAAGGAAGAGGAGTTTACCTGCCTAAAGTCCATATTGGTTTGCTAGGGATCCTTGTGGTCTGTCAAAAAGAGTGAAATAGATCCACATAGGTCTGTATATTTGGTAGTGTTAAAGCAGCCAGGTGTCTTATTCATATCACGCTTTAAATTCTCGTAGCACTGACAAACCAGGGTGGAAAAGGAAAAAAGAAGGACTAAAAGGGATTGCTATGCATAGTGCATCCCTTTGTAAAAGTGTTTGAAAGGTACAGTCCTACTTATTAGTTTAATGAGAGCTTACTTACCAGCAAAAGGTAAGAATATAAATAGAATTTGTGCAACTTGACAAGTGCCCATCTCTGATGGTTTACCTGGAAAGAATGGTCCCACATATCCTCAGGATGAGTTAGTCTCAGGAAATTGCTTGCCATAGGGCTATTAGGCCTTATGTGGCGTACAGTGCAAAGGTATGGAAAATGAAGGTTTGCGATAGTTGGAATTTATGTTTTTTTAGTTTTGAATATATTTCACAGCTCGCAGTGAGATGCTATTGAATTGTGTGATAACAAAAAGCCTATGGATAAAGAGGAACACTTTTTATAAGAACATCTTACAACAAGACAATGTATAACCAGATCGGTGAAAATTCTTGCTGTGATGAGAAGTGATGGACTGATTCAGAGTGGAAAAAAAAACTATGGTACGCTAGAAATGTGTAGGTTCATTTCTGCACTGCAGACTAAGTAATGTCAAGTTGTTACACATTTTAATTGACTCGTGGCAAATGTGCTATAGAATGTTTGTGAATATATCATGGTTCAGGAAAGAAGCTCTGTGCCACAAACAAATACAAATATCCCAGGATGTCCATGCATTTAGCCACGTGACCAAGTTGAGTACAGTGGTGGGTCAAATTGTATAGAATTTTTGGAAAATTTCCGCGTGGAGAATGATGACAGCCTAATGTAAACAGTTCATGAATTCTCCAAGCAGGAGTTTGCAAATAAAATGATCCTGGCATATATCCGCAGTAAACCAAGAATGCTGAGAGAGACTGGGGGCAGTCCCTAAATGACTGCGCTTCTGCTACAGATTGCAAAGAGAGAGGCAAGGATAAAAGGATCTGGCATGCAGGAACAATGACAGTAACTGTGATGGCCTAGACAGATCATACATGCATAAAGAAAGACTGGCTCAGGAAAGGAGTAGAAAAGCAGCCACGTGACAGTATGTGGACAAGCGATGGGAAGTAATGAGGGGAGCAGATGGGAGTTATAGCACAAAACGAGGGCTTTTTGAAGGAGTTGTTGGAAACTCAGCATCCGGGGTGAGACGTGGCGGGGTGGCCGACAGTTGCCGAATTCACAGTGTATAGATGGTAAGCATGTTGTTATCAGATTGAGATTGCCTTTCATAATGGGCGCTGCCTTCCGTGGCGCTTAGGTCCGGCAGAGATTCCAACGTGACCCCTGACAGTTTGGGTTCATAAAATCGGGAAAAAAGTGAATTCACAGAATTTGCTTTCAACAAGCTTAATGTTGATTTCACTTCGAAATTGGTCAGGATGTCTGAAAGATCACTCCGATGTGCATCCCGACTACCTTTGGCATGCCACCTCGCTGCCTCTGGTATTGGGGGTCATCTCATCCTCTCTGCCAGGCCACTAAAGGCAGACCTATCCCATCATCCCCTGCCTTTGTGCCATAGATCCGACATGGGGCCTGGCCTCAGTGACCCCTGGACCTATCCCAGTTATGCTCCGCTGAGAAAGGACTTGATTGTAATGTAATTTAATTGCATTGTTGATAATGTATTCGGTCGTATATTGCTTTGTATTGTGATGATCTAGGTATTATGATTCAATTGTATACTATTGTAAAGCCGATTTGATCCGAAGAAGAAACAGACGGGTATATAAATAAAAGGTATTATCGATTCATTCTTATTTATGTATTGGTCTTGTTTATTATTCTAGTTATTCTCCTGCATCGAAAATCCTAGTGGACCCAGTAAGCACACCCCTGTGACCTATCAATCGCTCCCTGCCTTCTCCCTGGCATCGGGAATTCACTGAGCCCCAGTGGACGCCACGTGGGCGACCTAAGGTGAACCCATATCTCCTGGCCTTATGCCTGCATCTGGAAGCCCTGAGCTGCCAGTGACCCCCCTGAAGACCTTATCCCATAATCATCAACCCGATCTGCTCCTTCAGGTCTGATGGAAGGATAATGACACAGCTAAAGAGGTGGCAGGAATGAAGGAGGACAAAGCGGTCCAGACCCTTACTGCAGCATGGCACAAATGAGGTCCACAATTCGAATTGTTTGAATCCCACTTGGATATGGACATGGTGCATGGTGGAATACAATGTTGCACTCATACACTTTGCATGAGTTCGAATCCACATGAGACTTACCTTAGATTCGATTCCCCGTAAGTCAGGATCGGAAGGGCACACAGAAAGGGCAACCAGGTGTTGTGATAAAACATTCATGTTACGACATGAATTCGCATAGCTGAACAGGAGTTAACACAACCGGATGGGCTGAGCTATGATACTCATGGACAAAAAGGCCCAAGCAAAAGGAGTGAAGAGAAAAACAGAGAGTTACCAACCTCCTGGAGAAACAACGAAAGTTCAGCGCCAGCATGGCCCTATTTCTGGTTATACTGTGGCCAATTTGCACTGGAGTCGGCAAGTACTGATGATGCAGAGCTCAGCCATTTCTAATAAATTTCACGTGCTGTTGTCCAGTTGTCAGAAATGAGGAGGAATTAAACTGGCCTGGTACAAAAGCTTCTCTCCATTTAAGGATATTACAGGAAAAGGGAGGGATCATGGCATGCTACACTTTTTTAAAGTCCTCATTCTGCCTCCATGGACCCCAAGGCTCAAGCACGTCACGTGATGTGTCCCATGTAGTGGTGGTAATCTGCTCACTCCCAATGCATAGTTTTTCTTTTTTAACATGGACCTTAGACCAGAAGTACTTCACTGAAATAGTCTGTGTCTGTAGTCTTGAGTTTAGTCTGTATTTTTCACTCCCTAATGGCTGAGCAACACCACATGCTAGTATTACATAGTACAGCGTCAGGGTAACGTAGAACCCGAGATTTTAGCAGAAGGATGGGGTCCGAGACATAACGTACCGAACATTGATACTAATGGGGCTTGTAGGTGCGGCGTCGGAGCAGAAACAGTCAACGCACGCATTCATTTTTATAATGGGTTAAGGGTTGGGGGGTAGGTCGTTTCCGGACCACCGAAACCCCCCCACCCTATGGCTAGACATCCCTGTCCGCGTTAAATCGTGCAATCTAACAGTACCGACTGTGTGTATTTTTTAAAGTAGAGCATGTGCAGTTAGTAGTATCCTCTGGATAATACTGGTTGTTGATGTAATCTTCGCAGTACTCTTTGACCATTGGCCTTAGTTGGTACTAGGGCTGATGGGAGTTGCAGACACAAGACCCCACAGTAATTCTGTTGTCTTTACTCTCTCCGTATACTTTGTGGATGTGCATATTAGATTCTACAATTTGCTGGTTCACCTTACTTCAGATTCTGAATGAATGCTGTCTGAACTACTCCTCCCAGCACCAACATTATAGAAGCGCTTCATGCCTTATGCCACTGCATCTCCTTGCATCTGAATGTTGCTGTTCACCTCTTCGTAGTATGCCCCTTTAAGGGATGAGTTTTATTCTGGGTGCACTGCAGTAGCCATGTTATACATGCAGCATAGCTGCATCTACTGGCTAGATGCTTCCTCATTATCATCAGAGTTGAGATTGTGGCTTTTAAATTAAATGGTAACTCCTGTGGTAGGTTGACTTTGGTACGTATATCCATAGATCTGTGAAAGTAATGTTGTGTGCTGTTGTGAGTGAGATGGAGCTATTGATGTTGGGTGTAAAAATTTGGTTTCGTATTAAAGAAATTCATCCTGTCTTTTGGTGGTTCGTTCTTTTGGCGGTTTGTTGACCCTTGTGGATCTCACACCTGTGTCCAAATGACGCTGCCAGCATTCTTCTTTCATGTTAAATTCTAGAAATTTTTCAGTATCGGTAGTAGGGGATAACTAGGCAGTAGACAGTTCATATTATGATGGCACATTTAAATGAGTGGGTTTTATGCCTTACATGTGGTGCGGCATTCTGCAATTGGCTTCATTAGTTAGTTGCATATTCAGAAAATCCTACAAGGTGGCGCCCCACAGTGTCTTACAAATTTTTTTCCTTACAAAGTCATGATCATAAAAAAGAAGGCCAAACTAAAGATTTCTGACAGCGCGCTAACTAGAGATGAACAAAACTGTGTTGAAACCTGTTTATTGTCTGAAGAGCCCGTGTCCCTAAGGACTGGTCAATGGTGGTTTGGCGTGCAACTTAGTGTTTAGGATTTTATATTAGGGGTCTGGCCGAGTCCATATATAGTGTTGTTTTGTGGTTGGCTGTTGGTATTAATATAAGAGACTTTTAATTGGAAGTTTAGGGCCTATCTATTGCCTGTGATATAGAATTTTGATTTTATGGATTTTTATGCCAACAGGGCTATTTTGGTATATTCTTATCAATGTGACAAGTATGGCCAGAGAAGACTGGAGGTTTTTTCCTTCAGGAGCAGGAATTAAGATGAAGAATTTATGTACAAGTTTATCCTCTTACTCGTAAATTCTTTTCTGTTCATAGTGGCCAAGACCAGAACTCTTCCAAATGCTTCCACCCTATAGGCTGCTATGATACAACTAACACTAGATGAGTGCAGTAATTGGTGGCCACTGATAAACCAAGGGTTACAGTAGTGTTGATTTACTTGGTGGTTGTGCTGAGAAGAATATCAAAAAAGAAGCAACAGCAGAGTGGTAGTAGAAAAAGAGTTTTACTATAACATTATTCTAGACTT
>NC_056524.1:146534466-146536362 GCF_019175285.1 Sceloporus undulatus | reverse complement strand
TAGTGATATTAATGCTGTCTTCGCCAATTTAGTGGCTCCAAGATGTTTTGGACTTCAGAAAGAGCTCGTAGTATTTCCCCTAGTACATCTAATCTTTAACTGGAAGTGTCAATGTGTGCCAATAATAATAATAATAATAATAGGATTTATTTATATGCCACCCAATCACTGGGAATCCAGGTGGCTTACAACAGAGGGGATAATAGACGGTTCCCTGCCCTCAGGTTTACAATCTAAAAAGACATGACACAAAAGGAGAAGGGGATGGTGGTGGGGAAGGGAATCAGGTCCAGCAGTTCTTCTCTCCCTCTGAGGCCTGGACCAAAGCAGATGGACTGGAGGGAGGGCTCTTTTTCTTAATCAAGGCTGGACCCAATGGCGTTGGGCCTGTCCTTTCACTCCCTCTAAGGCCAGAAGATGACAGTTGGAAGGAGGGAGGGAAGGGCTCTTCCTCTTCAGGCCAGATGGCGTTGGGCCTGTCATTTCACTCCCTCTAAGGCCAGAAGATGACAGTTGGAAGGAGGGAGGGAAGGGCTCTTCCTCTTCAGGCCGGATGGCGTTGGGCCTGTCATTTCACTCCCTCTAAGGCCAGAAGATGACAGTTGGAAGGGGGGAGGGGAGGGCTCTTCCTCTTCAGGCCCGATGGCATTGGGCCTGTCCTTACTGTCTTGAACATTCTCCTCAAGCAGATGTTTGAATTTTCTTGCCTGCCCAAACATGGACAGGGGAAGAACAAATATGGAGTCATATAGTGATCGAATGCCATTCCAGTCCAATGCCATCTCCACAACACTTCTTACATAGGGAACTCCTGGTGTTTTGAGGAATGGGCTTCATGTCCTACTGGAAGAACAAAGCATATGTGTGGAGAATTTTTTTTTTTTTGTATGAGAGCTATGTAGAAAAAAATGAAAGTTACAGTAATCAACCCACAGGAAGTAGGAATAGCCATATTTGACTGCTCAATAAAGAAGAATTTCAGAGGGGGGGGGAAGCTGGTGCCGATCCCAGTAAAATGGAAACAGTTGCTATGCAAGATAAAGGCCACAGTTTGATGGCCTGGTCAGCGGAGGCATTCCCAAATGACAAAAGGGCAGCAGGAATAAAATCAGCAAGAGCCACAGAAGACAGAAAAGGAATGTGTGCTATGATGGCCCATTTGATCTCCCAGGGCAGAGTATGTGTCTTTTTCTATCCTGCCATCAATGTCATGTATCATATGACTTCAGTCATTTAATGCTGTTCCCAAGAACTCCTCTGTGAAGCTATAGCTCAATAGGAAATGAGAATTATTTATTCATTTGTAAAATTCACTTGCATTATTTATTAAAGGTATTTCTTACTGTTCCATACAAATTGCCCAAGATGCCTAATAGAAATAAAAACTAATTAAAAACACCTACGTAACAAACTGCCTTTCTTCTCGGTATCAGGTATTCCCACGGAACTGGCCTTGACATTCACAGATCAGATTTCTTCCCTCCACATCTGCTCATTACCTAGCTCCAAGAAAGAAAAACAATATTTACACCCAGCATCACCACTGCTGTAGCATATCCCATTATCCAGTATTACAAAGTATATACAGGATATACAGTTAGCAAGTTGGCAGGAATGATGATCCTGACATTCCACTCTGTAAACGTAACCACCCCCTTCCCCCCCAGAAACCAATATAATACAATACTTGTATTTGTATCATCATCTCTTCACTGAATGGGAAGGGACATTTGCCAGCAGAGCTTGGAAAAGTCACAGGACATAATTATGATCTTGGATTTAAAGTCAAAAGGATCACAATTTGGGCTAAGAGTTGTTCCTAGGGTTGCCATAATGGAGGACCTCGAAACCGGGACAAATGTAAGACAAGGTTTGAGAATGTAGGACTTTTTTTTT
>NC_056524.1:146490509-146534441 GCF_019175285.1 Sceloporus undulatus | reverse complement strand
TACCTTAGCCTCTGTTTCCACACCATGACAGCTGTCTGCACAGGCATCCTCTGAGCCACCAACACATCCACTGCTACTAGGATCTGGTTTTCGGGGTCAGAATGATAACACCTGGTGGCAGATGTGCTGGGTGGCCTGATGAGATGCCTGTGCAGACAGCTGCCATGGTGTGGAAAGAGGGCTCTGAATCTTCAGAAGATCCTGATATGTCCTGGTTCTGGTATGAGACGTGCCACACTGGACTCCCACACGAGAACAAGGGCTTGGGCTGTGTACAGTCGGCCCTCTTATACACAATTTTTTATACATGGATTCAAGGATCCACGGTTTCAAAATGTTCAAAAAAGTATAAATTTCAAATACAAACCTTGATTTTCAATATTTGGATTGAGAATTACTATACAATTATATTACTGGTTAGGGATGCAGACTAGTGACAAGCAGGTGGTAGTGAAATTTCTGTCCAAGTTCAGATCAAGATTGTTTTATATTTCTGAACAAGGGTATGCATAGCAACCTTTCATGCATTGTGTCTTGATGGATTTTAAGCAGCAATGAAGAGAAGAAGAAGAAGAAGAAGAAGAAGAAGAAGAAGAAGAAGAAGAAGAAGAAGTTCACATCTCCTAGATGTTTCCTTAAGGTGGAGTTCTGAGTGGCCATTTTTAGAAGTTCATGTAAAGTTATTCAAACCTAGGGAAGAACAAGTGTGGTGGAACAGGCAGTATTTGATGGCTGAGAGATCAATCATTTCTAGGGTGATAGACCAGTTAGTTTTTGGTCCATCAATGTAGCCTAACCACCCTGCAGGATTGTTATGAGGTTAAATGCAATATCTCATGCTCCCGAATTCTTAAGGAAATATAAAAAATAGGTTTAATGTTGTGGTCTCTGACTTATTAGATGACAGATAAAAAAACCCCATTGAACATAGATGTTGCACCTGTAATAACATCAAAGCAGAGTCATCTTGCTTGTACTCCATCACGGTAGTTATTACAAAGGGCTAAGGAATTACTAAGATACAGCTTTTTCTAGTCTGTTCCTGTGAGCCGCTTGGACTATTTTGTTCCAAGGTTTTAACAGTCATTACTCAGCAAGTAACTAAGTTTTTAGATTTGACTGATATAACTCACCTCCTATGAGTGGGCAAATATGAATGTATTTTTATTAAATGCAATTTCGTTTTAGATGGGTAATATGTACGTTGTTGCTGTTAACGCCCTCAAGTTGACCCCAACTAATGCAACCCTGTCCTCAGATTTTATTCAAATATATATTTTACTATGATGTTTAATGGTCTTAACTGCATTAAAGACATGGTGATGGTGATGTGACAGTAGTAAAGCAGAACTGTATTAGCAATTGCAGATTAGTATATGCTTATATATAAGTCTAGAAATTTTAGTGAAAAATTTCATAAAAACTTGGGTCAACTATCCATGGGATGTAAGAACTATAACTTTAACTCTTATCAAAAAATGAATCATCTCTTCTTTGAGTAGAGTAGCAAAAGGTTCATCCATCCTGGAAGAATCTAAAGGATCACCAACCCCTTCCAATGCCACTTCTGGCCTTTTTGAATGCTGCATGGGAAAATGGTGGTAATGGTCTCTTTTGTGCTTCCCTTCAAAGAGTGCCAAGAGAGTGACTATGTGCTTTCTTAGCCCCACTCATGCCTGACTTTCCAAAAACATACAGCCAACATTTACCATAGTTCCCTCCTCACCCATCCCCTTTAGGGTGGCACAAACACTTATGCCTACCAAAAATTTCTAAGTTTTCTTGGAATAATTTTCTTTGCTTCATCCTTAATATCTTTGTTACATGATCCTGGGTTTTATCCTTGACTATGGTTCTACAAAAACCATAATTTTGGTCTTAAAACATGCTCTTTATACACGAGGTCAAACTGATGAGATGGACATACTGTGAGCATCCCAGGCAAACCCTGAATCTGGGGAATTAAAGTTTATGGAATTGTCAAGCCACAAGTACTATACATATTTTATTGAAACTGATATAGAGATACACAAAGAGGACCAATGGCTGTTCCTCTTGCAGAAGTGAATCAAAAATTTGGTCACCAATGGTTACTGAGGAAGAGAAAAACAAATCCATACAAGATGATCTGGCTTCTGAACCCCAGGTAGACTATTAATGACCACCTGTTCCTTTCCACCAGTTGGTTCCCGTATTCACAAATATGGTGGCTTGTGGAGGCACTGCAAATTGCTGTTGTTTAACTGCTTCTCAGGTTTTCATTTTAAATGTAGAATCATGCTTCTTGTTCAGCACACCTGTGCATATAGCTTTGGTCAGATGAAAAATTGGTTGTGTGACTGCATCCATACATTTTGGGTCTAAAGACAAGTTCAAAAATAGATGTTAAAAGCTGTTCTAAAAACAAATGTTGCGATAGGAAGCTAAACTTAGCACTGTGTGTGTATGAGAGCAGCATTCCATTGGCATTCAGATTCAATCCTTGTGCTAACATATTTGTTGATACTATTTCTATGTCTGAATCAAAAAACTTCCCAGAATAGTGGGGGGGAGCAGGGACAAGGTGCATGCTGGAGCTGTCTTGAATTAGAATGTGAACTGGCATATTTCAGACTAGTAATCAGTATAAAGTTGCCAAGTATCTTCTGCTTTGTGTATAACTCGCTCTCTTGGAATTACTGTTTTTTTTTTTTGCTCATAGAGCCAGCATTCTTGGCAGACATTTTATTTACCTAAATGTATTTGCAGATTGCCTACCTGTTTTAGATTTACCCGTGGTGTTTATGACTCCAGAGAGCCATAAAGAATACAGTGGCCCCCTCCGTTCCTGCCCCCCCCCCCCCGAATCCAAAATTTTGGCAGATATTCAAGTCCACTGGTTTCCAAGGTGGACCACCATTAGGGACAATGAGACTCCTCCCCCCTCATTCTTCTCCCCAGTGCCAGGCTGCTGGGCTGTAATCCACACTAGCCACATGAGGACTCGCTTCCTAGCAGCGCTTGGGCCTGGCGGGTACATGCCCGTCCCCTCCCCACAGCCATTTGATGTTTCGCACGTCCATTGGCTGCAGTGGGGGGCGGAGCAGGCATGCACACACTGGGCCCCGAGCACTGCTGGAAAAGCAAGTCCCCATGCAGCCACATGGATTACAGGCCCCGGCAGCCACAGTGCCGGGGGGGGGGGGCAGTCAGTGGATATCGAGGCACAAGTGTACAATGAAAGGCATTCTATTCTTTGGCTTGTGCTCAGAAGAAAAAGCTAAATTGTTAGATTAATCTATCAAATGTATAAACTGTAGTAAGAAACTTTAGTGGTAAAAGAATGGGATCGCTATGCATGTGTTTTCAACCTCAAGTCAAGACTTGCATGAGTGAAACAGTAATCACAGATCACAAAACTGTCAGAACTGTATAGCTCCTGACATAACCACGTCAGCAATCTTCTGTAGCAAGCATTCACAGATCAGCTGCAAGTTTTCAGTATTGAGACATTATATGATTAAGTAACTGCTTGCTTAGCATGGCTACCGACTGTTTATCTCCTTGGTGTAGTGAGGAATGCTCATATAAAGGTATTATGCAGTGTGAAAGAAGGCTACACAAGATGTAGTGATGGCTGCCAATTTTGAGGCTTGAAAGACCAGCATTATACGCCAGTGTGGGGGCAGGGCGGCACACCACCTGCCCCACACCGCCCACCTGACCAGACGGCAGGTGGTGTCACGCTGCATCTTCAGCACAGCGTTTACATGTGCTGCTCCCAAAGAAAGGGCGAAAAGTTGCCTCCGTGCAGCTAGGGTGCCTTTCCATGGCGCAAAAGGACCCACTTTTTGTTCAATTGTTACAAACAGGAACACACCCCTCAGAGTGTGGTGGGTCTCCCTCCTTGGAGTCTTTAAACAGAGGTTGGATGACCATCTACGGTTTTACTTTGACGGGAGTTCTTGCATGGCAGGGGGTTGGACTGGATGCCCTTGTGGCTATTCCAACTATGATTCTACTGGCTAATCTCCAACTGCAATATGCAAATAATGTATGAAACAGTACCACAAACACCCCACTCTCTTAGTTTTTCATCAAGCCTGATCCCAGTGTTGGCTTGCTGCAAAAAAGTCTTGGTGGCTAGGATCTTATGTAAATTAATCATTTCAGAGACTTTTGTCCTATAGCCTCATGAATGGAACAGCCTGAGAAAAATGTTTTATTTTCATTAAGTCTGTGCTGTAACTTTTTTCTTTGTCTAAGTAGTGTCTCTTACAGAACGGAATAGCCTAGGTATGATATTCAGAGTTTTGCAGATGACATCAAATTAGGAGGGGTAGCTAATAGCCTGGAGGACAGGATCAGAATTCAAAATGGATTTAATAAATTGAGAGTTGGGCAAAACTAACAAAGTGAATTTCAGCTGGGAGAAATGGAAGGTACTACACTAGGCAGAAAAAATATATGAAAGGTCAATATAGAATGGTGACACCCGCTTGACAATAGTACATGCAAAAGAGATCAGGGAGTCCTAGTAGACAATAAGCTGAACACGAGTCAGCAGTGTAATGTGGCAGCTAAAAAGGCCGTGCTATTCAGGTGGCATCAATAGAAATGTAGTGTCTAGCTCAAGGGAAGTAATAGTGCTGCTCTATTCTAATTTGGTCAAGCCTCACCTGGAATACTGTGTCCAGTTCTGGGCACTTCAATTCAAGAGGGATATTGACAAGCTGGAGTGTGCCAGAAAGGTCTGGAAACCATGCGTTATGAAGAAAGACTTAGGGAGCTGGGTGTGTTTGGCCAGGAGAAGAGATGGTTAAGGAGTGATATGATAGCCTGTTTAAGTATTTGAAGGAATATCACACTGAGAGGGAGCAAGCTTCTTTTCTGCTGCTCCAGAGAGTAGGACCCAGAGCCATGGATTCAAACTATAGGAAAGAATTCCAACTAAATATAGGAAGAACGTCCTGATGGTAACAGCTATTCAACAGTGGAACAGGCTGCCTTTGAGTGAGGGGGAATCTCCTCCTTGAAAGTTTTTTACACAAGGGCTGGGTAGCCATCTGTCAGAAGTGTTTTGATTGTGTCAAGTGTGTTGACATTAGGAGGAACTTCCTGACAGTAAGGGCTGTTCGACAATGGAATACACTCGCTTCGGAGTGTAGTGGACTCTCTTCCCGGGAGGTCTTTAAACAGAGGCTTGATGGCCATCTTCAGGGATGCTTTGATGAGATTGTCTGCATGGCAGGGGGTTGGACTGGATGCCCTGTGGTTTCTTCCAACTCTATGATTCATGATTGTGTATTCCTGCATGACATTGGGGGTTGGACGGATCGCTTGTGTTCTTGCCCAGCTCTATGATTCTATGACCTAGTTTGTTTTGGTTTTGTCCTGGATCTTATGTACAGTGATATGCGTGTTGGGTAAGTGTATACCTGTTATTCATGAGTGCAGTTAGCTAATCTCATGCTGTGCAGGGCAAATATGTAAATGAAGGCATTACTTTTGCTGTCCTTCCAACTTGATTGTTTTTGCCTAGCGTGTTGCCATGGTTGTTTTAAAACAGGCACGGCATGAATTGGCTCCTGAAGCTTCCTTTAAAGTCTGCTGTGCACATCCTGAGAGATGAGGTAATTGTTGCTGTTTTGTGTATCTGTTTCCATGGGAGAGTGTGCATGGAAAGTTAGAGAACCAGGGTGTGTCAGTTGACATTGATAAGAAAGCAGTAGCGGGCAAGACAATGAGGCAGGAAGAAACAGTGTTAGCTGCCCACATTCTGAGATGTCTGGTGACTTCATTGGCTTTATATTACTCATGTTTCTACTGGATGTTGCTTTAATAGAATGAATGCTTCAGGATGTGGAAGAAAGAGATAGGGAGCTGCTTGGACTGTTTTTATAGCCCACCCAGGGAGGGAGAAAGAGCGAATTGTTATCATTCACATTTCAAAGTACTATTTCGTCAGTGTATGCCAAACCCTAAAAAAGGACCAGATCCCATCTGATCCTGAAAGCTAGCAGGTCAGCTCTGGTTAGTACTGGGAGGGACCACCCAAGATCTAGTGCTTGAAGGCTACATTTCAGAGGAAAGAAGTGACCAAAACACCTCTGAGATTCCTTCCCTAAGAAAAAAAGGCTTTTGAAGGCACATATGCATGTGCGCACACAGGCAATAAGTGCTGCATTTTTCTCATCATGTTTTTTTTTTACAAGAGGAAGAATAAAATCTTGAAGTGGGTCTTTTTAACCTTTATTTATGAATTTCATGATTTCTGCACTTTTTGATTCTGAATACTGTATATGGGAGTATTTAAAAGGTCTGGCTGTTTACCACAACTGTTTGGGAAACTTATTTGTGCTGTAGATTAGCTGCTTTCAATTATCTGGCAGTTGACAGATATTTTGAAATGTAAGTGTGTTATGACTTATAAAAGTAAAGTTTAAAAAGTTAAAGTAGGGGAAGTACATTCAGACACTCAACAGTGGTATACAAAAGGGTGCTTAGCTTTTGGATAGAATTTCAAGTCTCCAAATATTTACATCAAACTAGACAGAAAATCTCAGGGGTATCTGTGTTGCCCATTTAACAAATACAAACAAAATCAATCAGTGATACCTTTATTGGCCAGCCGAAATGCACAATATTCTTGTTGCATGCTTTCGAAGCTCCATGGGCTTCTTCATCAGGCTTCAGTGATGGCGAACCTTTTTGGAGCCGCGTGCCCCAACTAATTTTTTATAGTCACCGGGGCTCAACCAGGTGCTGAGGGTGGGGCTTCTGTCCTCTGGGGGTGGAGCTTCTGTCCTTCAGGGGTCAGGTTTCCCCACATCCAGGGGGCAGGGCATCCACCCACCTTTTCCTGGCCCCCACCTGTCTGGAGGGTAGGGGCCAGAGGCAGGAGCCCTGGCCCTCCCCCTGGAGTTGCCGCCCTGATGTCCCTAGGGACCTTCAGAGGCCGGCAAACTGTTTGGAAGCCGAGAAAGAACTTTGGAGGATGGCAGCCAGAGGCGGGCTGCTCTGGTTGCCGCCCCTGGAGTTTGCCGCCCGTCCTCTGTCACCGTGCATTTTAGACCCATAGCTGTTTCTCAGAGCCATATGGCATGGAAGGCAAGGGGGAAGAGGAGGACTGGGCACAGGTCTGTCCCTCTTCCCCTCGGACCTTTTCCTGCCCCCAGCTGTCTCTCTGGAGATAGTGGAGGCTGGCAAAGGTCCCTGGGAAGGAGCCACCTGCAGCGCGCCAGTCCCTCCCTCCTCCTCAGCCTTTTCCAGCCCCAGCTCTTTCGGATAGGCAGAAAGGCACCTCTGGCTCCTTCCCTAGTACCACTTCTGGCTTCCAGCTGTGTCAGAGAAACAGCTTAAGGCCAGGAAAAAGCAGAGAGGAGAGGAATGGGCATGCGGCCTGTTCCCCTTGTTCTGGGCCCGTGCCTACGAAATGGTGTCATGTGCCACCCATGGCACATGTGCCATAGGTTCACCATCATGGGGCTAGATGCTTGGTTTGTAACATCGTGCTTGATGATATTGAACATCACAAATCAATGTTTGTGCTACTTCTGGTTAACTGCAAAGTATCTGTTTTTTGCTGTTTACTTGCTAGTATACAGTAAATGTACTTGGCTATTGCATCTGTTTTTAATAATAAGAGGCCTGTTTTCCAATAATTCACTGAAGTTTCATACATTATACAGCAATGTAATGTGCTGTATAACTATTTATTGAAATATCCATGTCCTGTACCATTGCACCATGCACTTGTTAGAATTAATACCCGACTTAAATGAGTAGAAAGCAGTTTAGGAGTAGAAAGTAGTTTAGTGCCACTGTTTAGTTAAGAGTGAAATTTCAAAATGGCTCTGTATGTCCCTCTTGCAAACCCAGTGTATTGTAGGAATTGGGAAACTAGAGTAGTTGTTTCCTGGCTAGTTGATTTTTAATGCATAGCCTTTGGCACAGAAGGAGGATTTGAGTGTGTCAACATGTTGTTGCCTGAGTTTTTAATATAGGCAATTGCCATTTGAACAAAGATATGTTAGCACTTAGGGGGGATAACAGACCAGCACTTTGTGCTGGCCTGTGGATGGAGTCAGGAGAAAGGATGGAGAAAGGATGGCCTGTGATGGAGAAAGAGATCTTTTAAAAACAAGTAAGGCACGTTACAGACCGTCTCAAGTGGCCGTTCTCCCACCGCTACCATTAGCTGCGGCGGGAAGCCCCAGCGGCCAGACCACAAGGTTGGCCGCAGCAAAAAAGGAGCACCAAAATGGCGCTACTTTGGCCCCCGGAAGTGGTGCGCAGGCGGCACTTGCGGTGTCCTCCCGGCGCCACGTCTGGATGCACAGCATCCACGACGTAAAAATGGCAATGCCCATGTGGATGGGCGCTGCCATTAGGATGCGCTCGCGCGCGTGTTGGGAACAGGACCGGTTAGGAAGGGGCAACCCTTCCTAACCCTAGCAGGCCCCTCCTAACCCTAGGACGCGCAGAGCGCGTCCAAATGGCAGTCTGTAACCCGCCATAGTGTCTTGAAATATGACTTGTAATTTATTCTCTTTAAAAAAGAGGTTTTCTCCTGAACTTAAAACAGCCCACTTTGGCCAAAACCATTTCAGAATTTGCTTATGTTCTCTGGACAGCATGGGGAGGGATCATTTTTAGCAAAATTAATTATTAGCAAAAAAATTTTTTGAAAACACAGGTAAGTTGTCTTCCCAGCCCTGACATTTGCACAACATTGTGTTATCTTAAGGTTGTCTTTGGTTTCTCTTGTTTTAGAAGGTGTGTATATCCATCGCGCCAGAGAAGTTCAGGGTGAAAATCTGACTGCTGCTGTTGATTTTGATTTGGTTTTGAAACTATAATGAATGTCTTGGCCGTAGATTTCCTTCTTCTACCTGCATCCCCGCACTTCATAAGTAAACGAGCAGTGTTTTTCACATATCCCGTACATTTGTCTGCCGCTTTCCACCTGCATGTCAAATGTTTCTGAATTTTGGCTCTGCTCTTGCATGCAGGAAGTAAGGCATATAGGAAGTGCACACAACAGGAGTGCTATGCCATCACTGCCACCACTGCTACCAGCACTTCACTAAAGTCACAGTGCCCAGTACAATAGCCCAGCAAGTCTGTACTCCTCAGAAAACATACAGACCTTCAACAATGCAGTGGAGTCCAAATCTATGGGTGACCTGGAGTCCCATAAGAAGTAAGTGGCTTCCTGTTTTATTATCTTTTTGCTCGACACCAGCAGTGCAAGCACGGGCACTGAGGAATTATTGTCTGTATGTCAGTGGCATATGTTATAATGTTTCTCAAAATTGTCTTTTTCTTTCGTTGTTCACTCGGCTGGTGTGATTTTGTACACACCAGTGTGTTGAAGATGGCAAAGTAAAACTAATGATTGTTTCCTTTCTTTGTTCACCAGCTACCTGCAAAATTTCAACGTGCTTTCAGATGACTACGAGCCTTTAAAATTGTCTCCCCACTCTTGCAGGTGCCAGTTGCTTTTATTATGACATAATAAATGTTTTTTTATTATTTTGGTTCTCTTGCCAGTGAACATGGTGTTCCATCCTGCAAAAAGCACACAAATGTCCCATGTTTGGGCTGTAGGGTTTTGTGTGTCAGATAGCGTTCTTAATGGTCTCGATAGACTAACATATATGGGTTCTGTATTTGTACAGCATGTCATTCAGAACATCTAAATGAAAAATCATGAAAGCACAAATTGCAATCCTGCCCTTCATACACATGACCAGGATGTGGCCCATGTCTTACCATTCACTTCCTTCTCATCCACCACAGCAAAGACATGTCAATTTGTGCATTCAACAACCAACTTCCACCCTTATGGTATTGCACTCATTTCATATACTTGGCTGGTGTGTTTGGCCATTGGAACTCAGTGGGACTTTTAGGCATGCATTTTTAATACATTTCAGCTCTAAAATATTCGGACCCAGCGGTGGGAAAATATCTTAAAAAGTAATTAAACTTATAATTTATTTTTAAAAAGATACTTATTGAAATTCTAAAACATAAAGTTAAAACATACAAGAAAGAAAACAACAGGAAACATACAAACCGTTAAAAAACAAAATTTAAACAACAAAGTCTACCCCCCATCTCCCATAGAAAATACTTTCTGTTTCCCTTGGATGGTTTCTAAACTAATTATCCTAGATTTCCCTCGGTGTTTTTATAATATGAATCGTTAATAAGCTCTTTAATATTGCCTGCAAGAAACAATGTCTTTTATACCAACAAGAGAAAAAACGGACCATCTATACTTCAGTATATAGTACTATACATTTATACCTCAATATATCCACACAATTTGGTAATTTATTAGTTTCCATGTTCTAACAAATACACTCTAGCTGCAGTTACCATACAGCTAATTACATAAATTTTTCTTTTATTTTCTACATTAACCAATTTAACAAATACAATTCAGGTTGCAACAGTAATTTAAACACCCAAATCCATGTATCCATTTGCTATTTTTAAACCAATATTTCTTAAACTTTTTACAACTCCACAATATATGGAAAACTTTTCAGCAGCTATTACTCTCTTTGTACAGTGTTGCCAGTTTATCTGGGGTAATCTACCCTTGTAAAGAGTAAAGATTTTCCTTGAGTGTGTAAGAACAAGTAATTTTTTGATCCTTAATTCAAAATCTTCCATTGATTCATTTGTATATTGGGTCCCACATTTTTGGCCCAACTAATCACATATTTTTAAACTTATTTTTCTTCACTTCAGACTGAATAATACTTTTACAACGAATAATAACTTATCATTTTGCTTATCATTCATATGTCTATCATCCGTACATAACATTTATAGAATCGGACTTCTCATCCTCATATTGCCAGATCCCATATCCTCTTTCACCCTCTCTCTCAGTTAGTAGTATAATAACTATGTAATTGATCCCTCTTTCTTCAGTTCTTGGTGGTAATAAAATAAATAAGTTAACCACTTTCTCTCAGTTAACATTTGCAAAAAAAACTCTGTAGAGAGTGTCAACCAGATATTTTGGGCCAGATTCTATCCTTATATCTACCCCAACTCTTAATAAATACTCTTATAACATGATTTTCAAACCTTGCATTAATTTTAGCCTTCCCATACATAGGTATCCATGCCATCCCATCTTCAACTCATGACTTCCAAAGCTAATACCTTTTATTTTTGAGTATAATCCATTATTTTAGCCATGTTAAACTGCCTTAAAGTAATTTTTAAATTTGTTAACCCTCCTCTCTCTTTGCATCTATAATACTTTCCATTAACCCTTGCTTTTTTCTCTAGCCATACAAATTTAGATGAACCCTCTGTCATTTTGAGAATGGTGCTAAAAAAAATAATCGGACTGTCTGAAATATATAATATTTTTGAGCAAGATACTAATTTGATAACAGATACTTTTCCTAACATTGACAATGCTATCCCAAACCCTTAAACAGTTGATTTCAAATAATGTTGATTTTTTAATGATATTGTTAATGTCAAATATCTATTTTATTTACAGTTTCATAACCAAGTTTTCTTAGCTAGTTCTTCCTTTCTAAAGGGGTAGGGAGAACCTCAGGATAGACAAAAGGTAAAAAGAACAAAAAGGGGAATTAATCACCTCCTCAACTCTTACTTCTCTACCCCTTTTCCACCAACTGCAAAAATGAGAAACATGGGAAAAAAGAACACAAATATCAAGTAAATGAAAAAGGAAAAAGAAACCAGTCCAAATTACAAGAAATTAAAAACACAGATATTTTTGAATATTAGTCAGAGAAATCAACAAAATGATAAAATTAGGTCAACTAAATAAACATTAAATCAACCAAAAATGCTAAAACTAATTAATAATCAAGGCATGAGTTTTCACTTGTATAATTTCCTCTTCTGTCACACTCCCATAATGACAAAAACAGCAATCTAAAAAGTCCAGATAAACTATAAAAGGAGTAAAGTATCTTCATTAAGTTACAGTCATAATGACATTAATTGCACTTCTATTGTTGGACAAAAAGTTGATTACAGGAAGCTCCTAGTAGTACAGAATCCATTATGTATATGAATGCAGAGGTGACAGCCAGAGAAGCACAGGTAGACAACAGCCTTTATTTTCACAGTACAGAGAACTGAATCTGGATATTTGAACTTGTAGTGCAGGTTTGTTTGTGATAAAATTCCCTTTTCTGGAAAATTATCTACTATAGAGGGTCGGGTGGATTTTTCCAGTCCAGGACGTTTTTGTTGAGTGTAGCAAAGGCCAAATGGTGCTGCATCCCGCCTTCTCGACACCAGCCCCTGCCTGCATCTGTTTCCTGCTACCTCTTACGGTCCCTCTCACGCAAGTTGCAACCCTTTTCCCTGGGTAGGACTATCTATAACTTTACTAACAGGAGCTGTCCATAGAATTTTTTGGACCCTGGTCTGGAAAGTGTTCCATTTGTGGGGTCCCGAAAGCCCAGTTTGCAGGTTCATAACCCACCTAAGTTTTGTATGGGGAAAAGTGCTTTGAAGATGAGTGTGTGCTGAAAAAACAGCCTACAGAAGACATCCAGCAGTACTTTGCCCAGTGAAGACTATGTTGTTGAACCCTGGCACTTTTCTAACTTCACAGTCCCTCTGCCCTCCCACTCCTATGGATTTTTTCTTGCCTAGAAATTCTAAGGGGCAGGGTAAGGTGAGTACAAACCCTAGTGCTTCCCATCCATTATGTTAATCGGCAGTCAGTATGCATCAGTTATAGGAATAAAAAATAATCTAAATACATATTTGTGTTGTAGTAAGATGTATATTTAATTGTATATTGAACTTGAGTAATGTGCATCCCTTGCATGTTGAAACAGGTTTAGTGCTGTAGATGGTCTAGTGTTGCAGTTTTCCTTAAATAATTTTCTTTCTCCTTTCTTCCCGGTCTTCATGGAAATCATCATCATCATCAACAACCAATTCTGTCCTTTTAACTCATTCCTCTGCCTAGCCCTTTATCACCCAGTGGTGGGTTCAAGGCTCCTTTTGCATCTGTGATAACCCTCTTCAGTCCGCTCTGCCTCTCCTTTGCAAAGAAGGCACAGTACCATCATCATCCCACATCAAATCAGAGTTGGTGTGGAACAACTCAAGGAAGTTGCTCAGATCTGTCCCAGTAGCCCTGTGGAAGTTGAGGTGCCTGGACCAAAGTACGACACATACGTTTAATTCTCTTTACAGCTCTATTCACAGAAAAACATCCTGGATTCTTTGCAGGGCAAGTCTGTTCCTTAGCCCACTTTCCCCAGGTAACTTTGCCTGTTTAATATGCGGTTGACATAAGGCCTGTGCACATCATTTTCCTCAGCTTTTGTAATCCATTGCACTAGATTTTAAATTGTTGTCTTTGTGTTTTTGCACAATATCTTGACATTATTGTGATAAATCCGTCACTGCAAATTAAGGGCCATGCTGCTTCTGAAACAATGTGTTGTTCAATGTCCTGCTGAATGTCACTTGGTAACCAGGGCAGTTCAGGGCAACTGCAGGGCCAGGATACTCTGGGCTGTTTTGGAGGATTCTAGCCAAGGTAGACAAGGCCTAGGTCTCTTGTGTGAAAGTTCAACTCAGGTCTGGTACTCAAAATAAATTCCTGGTTTCAGGATTCTTTAATTGTATGCATATGCATTCTGCACTAGGCTCTTGCTAGGATGCTAGTAAAAACAAAGCAGACCCCACAAGCCTGACTTAGAGAATGGTATTTATTCAAAACTGAAGGTATCCAAATCTGTCAAGACAGTATAACGCAACTAATGTTAAGAAGGAAGGAACGGGCAAAAAGTCTGCTGAATGTAAAAGCATGGTGCTTAAACACTAAGAGAGCGCAATATAACATCCACACCATCCCAGTAAAGTGTTTTGGGGGAGCTGGTCAGTTGTCCCAACTGTTGATTAATTTTATTTCTGGCATGCAAGGCTGCTAAGACAAAAGGAATTCTACTAAGCTAAGAATTAAGCATCCCAGGGTCTTTATTATGGCAGTGGAAGAGGAAAGAATTGTGAGCTCACATCTTCCATTTAAAGATCAGCATTCCAAACTTGCAGGCTAAAGTTAGCTTTCTAAAATATAAAACAGCTGCCTTTCAAAGAGAGCAAAACAGCTGCAGTTCCCAGCAACTTTGCAGGCACTAGTGAGTGCCCAACACCTTAATATTCCAGGTTTCTGAAACACTCTCCACTGAAAAGCAGAAAGAGATGTTTTAGAATTATTTTAGGTCAAATCCATATGACTGATATGGATGTCCTTACTAAAATGACATTCTAATTAGGTCATTGGTATTAAAGGTGCTTTAATTCAAAAGTTCCAAAGAAACCTAACATTTAAGAGACTGTTTTTAGTCCTCATTGTGGGCAGGAAATATACAGCAAATAATATCCCTAGCTATTACAGGCTCATGACAAATATGAACATGCTGATTTATATGTATATATAGAAATCTAGTGCAGTATAATCACTAGTGTGTTGGACAGGGGCATGGGAGGTTCAGATAACGAGCAATTACACTCATTGGGGGACCTTGGGCCAGTCACTTGGAGTGCATCCACACTACACAAATAAAGCAGTTTGACACCACTTTAACTGCCATGAGATATTTAGCCTTACCCATCACAGAGCTCTGGCATCCCACCAAACTGCAAATCCCAGAATACCATAGTATTGAGCCATGTAAGTTAAAGTGATGCCAAACTCTTTTATTTCACCAGTGTCGCAGTAGCTTTGGTCACCCTGACCTACCTCACAGGATTCTTATGAGGATAGACAGGGAAGGAGTGCCAAATATGTCACCTTGAATTCATTGGAGGAAAGGCACGATAGAAATGTAACGAAAATATAACATTAAATATCATAAATGTAATCAAAGTAAGATAAATAAGGAGTGTATGTAAGCAAATACAGACACCTTTAGAGCTTCCACAGCTCTCCATACACAGAGTAATGGTATATCTCCCACATGAATCAAAACCTCTGCATTCTACTTCTGGAGATTAAACACTGAACATGCCTGCTGAAAGCAAACTATATGACCAGATCACATACACTCTGTTGCCCTTTACATGACAATACACCCTCATTGTTTTTCTTTCTCCAACAATTACTCATAAAAATTTGCTTTTTTTGTTCCCTAACAGCAACTTTGTATGGGTAAATTCCCTTTGTTTCCTCCTTCACCACTGCTTAATGTCCACCAAGGATTTAGCTACATACTCTCTTTTTCAAAACTGTTTTGAACAGGGAAGGGGAACCTTTGTCCCACGGGCCTAACAGGACCCACAAGTAGTCCTGACTGAGCCTACAAAGTGTGCAAAGGATATCCCACTGCCCCCAAGCCCTGTTTCTTAAAATGTGTCAACCCCTGGGGACTCTTCACCGCCATCCCTCTTAATTCATACAACAAAAAACAGATAGGAAAGATTCCTTCTAACCTCTAGTCATAGGTGAAGGTAAGGGAAGCTACTGAGATACACTGCCTGAGGATGTATTTGTGCAATCAGCAAGGCAGGTGAAGCTTTCCACATCCAATCATCAGTTCCAAGAACACTTCTAGAAAACCCATCTGGCACTGCACCAGAGGTCTGGCAACATTGGGGAGCATGATCTATGGCTGAAGTCAACGGTATGGCTACTGTGTACCTTTAGGCTTTCCAAGTGTCTTTCCTTTTCCACTGGAACTAGTATCCATGCAAACTAGTATCAGGCAAACTGGTTAAAAGCACAGGGAAAGGTGAATGGGACTTGTGTGTGCTCTTCCCAGCTGCTGCCTCCCTTCTGGGCTTCCCCCCAGAGAAAAATCCTGGGAGGGAGGAGCAGGAAGAGCACATGCACAGAGGCAAACTCACAAATATAGTGTGCCCGTGTCATCCGCAGGCACATTATATGCTGCTCTCAGCATACGCTAAAAGAAGCAATGGAAGAAACGGCGCCACGTGGCAGAAGGAATAATCGTGCATGTGCCTGTGGCATGCGCATGCTGCCCTGCAAGCATGAGCCCCATTACTTCTAACGGCGCTCAAGCATACGCAGAATTTCTTTTACATGGGGGGGGGGGGGGCGGAACGGATCCCCTGCGTAAAAGAAGGGACCACTGTAATCGAATCTGCAAATATTAAACCCACAAAAATGGAGGACCAACTATACTTACAAGGTGCAGTAAAAATGGATAAGCTCAGGCTACAAATCTCCTACCATTAACAATGTACTGTAGGTTGCAGTGATATGCTAGGACTATTCTTAGGACTAAGAACTAGTGAACAGCCTTTCAGTTTACATACAGAACAGAATCTCTGCCACCACTACGTCCAGTTGTTGTTGTTGTTAGTAGCTTGTCTTTCCACTGCTGGATAACTGCAAGCTGCTTTTTTGTTTTGTTTTGTTTTGTTTCGCTACATATATCTACTTTTTAAAAAGCAAAACTCAGACAATAACTGGTAAGCCCCACATACATACTGAAAAACAACTTCATCAGACATTGTTCAAGTAGCACTGTCTCAGAAGAGACAGAAAATGTACAAGTATAGGCATGATGTGAACAATACTGAAGTACAGTACCTACAGCTACAACACGATCCACAGGAAAAGTTGGATATAGCAAACTAAACATAATGTTGGCCTGAGACAATCAGGCCAAAAGTGCCATCGTGCCGCTAAAACTAGGGTTCCAGAGCGTGTGGCAAATGCACACTCCAGAACCCTAGTACATGTGGGCGGCAGCGTAATGGCGGCCTCCCGTCCAGATGGGAGGCCGCACATTGCTGCACATTGCTTACATCACGAGTGCGCCAGTGGTGCACTCATGACATAATCCAGGTGCCAAAAAAAGAACCTGGAAGAACCGGGTTCTTTTTACTCCAGAGGAACATCACACGTTTTGGCGGTTGTGGCGTCCCTCTGAAGTTAAAACAGGCGCCTGCTGACTGCCATTTTCGGGTGGACTGTACCACGCCGTTGTTTCCACCTAAGTCAATTAATCAAGCAACAGAAAATGGTCCCTTCTCTGTCTTGTGTTAGATACCTGGTCCAGATTATATGTGCAGAACTCTGCAGGAAGTAGTTAACAAAACTCTGCAGAAAATAGTTAGCAAGATCTGGACATGCAGCCTTAAAATTCTATGACAGAATGGGACTGTTGTCTCAAGACATGTAGCAGCAAAATCATCAAGCTAGGGAAGCAGTCCCAAGAGCATAAGCAAAAAGCTTAGGATAAATTCTCTGAAATTTCCCATATACTAGGTTTGTGAGAAATACACAGCCAACAGCCATAAATTATAGTTGCACTTCCAGAAGCAGCCAGTCTGCCTGAATATCCATATATAGACAGACACAGAGATATGCATCATGCCAAACTGGGTTGCACAAAACAGACTTTGACCCCAGCCAGGGAATTCTCAGAAGAGTGAGGTAGATGCAGTGAGTCAACAGAATTCCATAGCACTCCTTAAGTATACATATTGTTCTGCTTCAAAGTTCCTTGTACTGAACTTGTTCAAGAAAAGCTGCAAAGCATTGTAAGTTGCCAATCAAGTACATGACTTAGGCTACTGCCACACCACAGAATTAATGCAGTTTGACACCACTTTAACTGTTATGACACCTCCTATGGAATCCTGGAATTTGTAGTTGTTGTGGCACCAGAGTTCTCTGATATAGAAGGCTAAATATCTCACAAAACTACAAACCCCAGAATGCCACAGCATTGATCCATGGCAGTTAAAATGGTGTCAAGCTGCATCAATTCTGCAGTACACATGCAGCCTAAGTCTCCAGATAAAATACTTCTTTTACAAGAATAGCCTGCATGAGTTAGGGTTTTTTTTAAAACTTTCATTCTGTGTCTGTGTCGCATATGGGGGTTTTCTCTATGACATGGCAGTGGCTAAAGTCACAGCAGGTGGAGGGTTCTCCACAGACTGGAGCAGAGGGGAGCATGCCACTCAGTACCATAAGGGGCCTCAGTGGGCTTCCCTTCCACTACCTTAAAGACTCATGAGAAGGGGAAGCAAAGGCCATTACAGGACTGCAGGTGGGACAAGAGGGTCCAGAAGGTCAAGGACAAGAGGGTCCAGTAAGGCCAGGACTTCCATTGACCCAAGCCAAGCACAAGTCCCAGAAGAGGGTGATAAAGGATTCCTTACTAGCCATGCCATGCCATGCCATATATGCCATGCCATCAATGTCTTTTTGCCTGTGAATCTGACCTAGATCTGGGAATTAAATTTTATTCTGACAACAATAACAACAACAACAATTTTTATTTGTATTTCCCGCTTCTCCAAAGATCGAAGCAGGATTACATCATATTAAAAATACAGTACAATACAAATATAAACTATAAAATACTAACACTGAATTAAACATTCCTATTAGTTCCTTAAAATATGGTGGGTTACATACCGCTGAGAAGCGGCAGTCTGGCTCCGCCTCTGCTTGCAGCGTCCGGGAACCGCAGCCTTTAAACCGCGCGGCTCCCGGACGCTTCGAGGAAGGAGCACGGAAATCACGCTCCTTCCTGGGCCCCGGAAAAGATGCTGCAAGGCGCTAGTCGCGCACTCGCGGCATCACTTCTGGGGTGCGACGTGCGGATGCAGAGCATCCGTTACGTCAAGATGGCGGCGGCCACCATTTGTTACGGACTCAGTCCGTGCTAGGGTTAGGGGCGTCTAACCCTAGCATAGACTGAGTCCATCCTAGGGTGCCCGTTTGTAACGGGCCACTATAAGCAACTATAGTCCTATGAAGGTTATTGGGAGTGGAGCATTAATTATGGTTTTATATAGAATCAGGTGGATATGCCCACCGGAAGAGATCCATCTTAAGTGCCTTCTTGAATAACCTCTTTGAGCAAGAACTCAAAGATATACCCATGTTAGTCTGTAGAATCAATATGTAGAGAGATCTTGCAGCACCTCAGAGACTAACGGAAATAAAGAAGTTGGCAGCATGAGCTTTCCTAGTCTTAAGTTTACTTCCTCAAATGCATCTGAGGATCTGTCTACATACTTTTCGAGCTAGTCACTGATCCATCCCATCATTTGGCCTGAGAGGCCTGTTTGGGTATTCCCTCCCTCCGCTTCTCTGGGGCTAAAGACAGTTATGCTGTATGCATAGGCAGAGAGCCTTTTAACCACTGTAGCATTGTTTTGCAACACAAACCACAAAATAAAACACAATAGCAAGTAGGCAACAGAGACATTTGTGAAGACATCCATATTCAGTCACAGAGTCATAGAGCTGGAAGAGGCCATGCTGGCTCTCACTTCACTACATACATTCCTGATATTCCCATAGTGTTAAAAGGTTGTTGTTTTTTTTAAAAGGAAGGAAATTAATACATAGTTGTAAATAAATTTAGATACATCACTAAATTGTATTAGCCTGTCCATTACCAAAAAATCCCTGAATTTAAAAGGGGGAAAAAATCCTTAAAATTCACATCAAAAATTGGTTAAAACACAATTGGTCAGGGATTGTATGCCCCCCCCCCCCCACAGACAGAGCTGTGGGCCTTCAAGTCATTTCCGACTTACTTCACCTATCATGGAGTTTTCTGGGACTGAAAGTGTGTGAATCATTCAAGGGTCACCCAGTGGATTTTTTTGGCTAAGTGGGGACAGAACCCTAGTCCAATGCTCATCCACTGCACCACACTGGCTCAAATGTGTATACGGTATGTGCGTGCGCGTATGTGTGTGTACGGGAATTATTTTTATTTTTGGATTTGTAGTTTTTGGCTAGAAAAGGGTGAGAATCATGCAGTTCTCCAGATGAGATGACGAAGTTGACAGATATCTGGACTGAGCTTCAGGCCATCAAGAGAATTTTGAAAAATTGAAGATTGCTGCACAAAGTTTTCACCTACCATTTTCTCTGAAGAAAAAAGCACTACTTTTAAAGAATTTACCTATAAAATGGAATGTCGAAAGGTAGCCAAACACATGATTGCTACATTGAATGTCAGTAGAACATACAAAAAATTCCTTAATTTTGTTAGTGACTGATACCACTTACCTGCCCACTGTCAGAGTTATCTCATCTATGCATGCCTTGATTTTGTTCTGTGCTTCTAGATGAGTCATGCCCTCTGTATTTTCCCCATCAATTGCCATGATAATGTCTCCAATGCATAAATTGGCTATTGCAGCTTTGCTACCAGGGGTTACCTGGAATGAAAGAGAGGCAAACATGGTCACTGAAACAAACTTGAGATAGCCCCAGTTGCATAATGTTTCTCTTGTTTCATTGGGGAATGTAAAGCTGTAGGAAAGTAACAAGGATTTAGCTCCTGTGAGTCTATCTCTGAACATTTCCACTGAATCCATAATCCCCAAATCCACCACTCATGAACTCAGCACCCAGAACAAATAATTCAGTACTGCATCCTAATTTTATCTGAAAAGAAATGTTATTGGTTCTCAATTAACATGGCATATGGCAATAGTAACAATAACTAATAACTTTCTAAAAGAAAGTATGGCCTGTTACAGACTGCCAAAATAAAGCTGCTTCGGGTCTCTTTGAAGGTATGCTTTTTAAATGATGCATGCATCCTAAGAATCCAGAAGCTGCACCAAAGCTGCACTCCAGTGCTTAGGAATGGAGTGTGGCTTTGGCGCAACCTCCGGACTTTTAGGACCCATGCATCATTTAAATAGCATGCCTCCAAAGAGACCCAAAGCAGCTTTATTTTGGCAGTCTGTAACAGGCCTACATTATATTTGAGCAAAAGTGTGGCTTATGCTAGTATTCACTCTAAATGTAGGGTGTATCCGCACTGCAGCATGAAAGCTTTAACTACTGTGATTCTATCCTACAGAATCCTGGGATCTGTAGTTTGGTGAGGTATTCAGCCTCATCTGTCAGAACCCTGGAGCCTCATCAAACTACAAATCACAGCATACCTCCAAAGCAGCTTTATTTTGGCCTGTCTGTTAGGGCCCTCACTGAAGCCAAAGACAATTAAGAAAAAAAGCCAATCCCATGATGAAAGCCCATTTGTTTGGTATCAATATCAGCACTTTCTTCACAGACACAGCATGGTTCTCCCCTCCCCGTCACATAAAAGACATCTTATTATATCCGACTGTACCTGAGGAAGTAGACTTTAGTCTATGGCGCGTTACAAACCGCCATTTTGGATGTCCTCAGGACGTCCCAGTTTGAAAAAGGGGTGTCTCTTCCAGACGCCCCTACTCCTATTACGGACAGAGTCCGTAACAAATGGCGGCGGCCTTTCCACATGGCCGCTGCCATATTGATGTAGCGGCCGCTGTGCGTCCGCAGTCACGCCCCGGAAGTGACGCCGCGAGTGCACGACTAGCGCCTCGCGACGTCTTTTCTGGGGCCCAGGAAGGAGCGCGATTTCCGCGCTCCTTCCTCGGAGCATCTGGGACCTGCGCGGTTTGGCCGCTGCAGCTCCCGGATGCTGCAAGCAGCGGTGGCGGGAGACTGTCACATTTCGGCGGTCTGTAACCCGCCTATGAGAGCTCACGCTGCCAAGTTCTTTCTTTCAGTTATTTTCAAAGGTGCTACAAGATCACCATCATGTTTATAATTATTATATCCACCTGCATCTGAGGTCTCAAAGGTGCTACAGGAGCTCTCTCTACATTATTATTATTATCATTATTATTATATCCAACTGCATCTGAACAAGTAGACTTTATTCTATGAAAGCTCATGTTGCCGTTCTTTCTTTCAGTGAGTCTCAAAGGTGCCACAAGATCTCTCTAGAGACTCTCTCCAGAAGCTGTTGGACTGTGACTCCCATCAGCCTGAGCCAGCATAGCTAATGGTGAAAAGGGATACTATGGGCAATCCAATTTCATGGGGGTGGGTGGATTTACAGGTTGCTTTATTTCCACCTTGCTTTATTTGTATTCCTGTGATGAGAACCTCTTAACACTGTATTAAACTTGGACATTAACCTTAATAATATTAATTAATTAATTTGTTTTATTTATATACCACTATTCCAAAGATCATAGCAGTGAACAGCAAGTAAGCTAATTAGAAAGTAAGCTAATTTGCCCCCAACAGTCTGGGCACTCATTTTAGCTCCCTCCTCGGAAGGATGCAAGCCTGAGTCAAGCTTGGGCCCTTTTGCTGGTCTTGAACTCGCAACCTTGTGATTTCGAGGGAATGGCTGCAGTACACACAGACACAGAAAGCAAGTGGCTTACATGTGTGTGTGTGTGTGTGTGTGGCTTTTAAGGTTAACCTCCAAGTTTAATACACAGTTAAGAGGTTCTCATCACAGGAATAGAAATAAAGCAAGGCGGGAAAGCAATCTGTACCACACACCCATGAAGTTGGATTGCCCTTAGTATCCCTTTTCACCATTGCTATGCTGGCTCAGACTGATGGGAGTTGCAGTCCAACAGCTTCTGGAGTGAGATCTTGTGTCACCTTTGAGACTAGTGAAAGAAAGAACTTGGCAGCATGAGCCTCTCCTTTATTCTGGCACTGAGGTGATCGGATCTCCTTCAGCTCAACAGCCACTTTCCATTCCCATTGCGCCCTATGTTATCCTCCTCAGACCCACCCGTCCGCATGGCAGAATTGATCCGGTTTGACACCGCTTCAGCGGCCATGGCTGAATGCTATGGAATCCTGGGACGCGTAGTTCATTGTGGCACCAAAGGAGGCCCCTTCTCCTCCTGCTGCTGCTGCCCTTACCCTGGAGATGGTGAGAGGCTGGTCGAAGTCCTTGCCCCCAACCAGGCGGAAGCCCCACGGCCCCGGGCCCTGGAGGACGACGCGGTGGCTCCTGCTGCTGCTGCTCATGCTGCAGGACGGATGCACGCCTCCAGCCCTGGCCAGCCACCCCCAGACCCGGCTCTAGCCCTGGCCCTGCCTCCTCCGGGGAGGGGAGGAAGGCGGCGGCCTCCCTTGTCCCTCTCCCTTCTGGGCTGGGCCTCATTTAGGGAAAGGCCCTCTCTCTCCTCGCAAAAGTGGAAGCCTTCTTGGCGCCGGTTTCCACAGCCCTCTCTCCTCCCTGTCCCTGCCCCATCTCTGCAGTGTGAATGCAGCCATAGAAGAGCTGGAAGGGACCCCCAAGGGCCATCCAGTCCAACCCCATTCTGCCACGCAGGAATACACCACCAAAGCACCCCCTCCTTTGACAAAGGCCCACCCAGCCTCTGTTTAAACACACTCCACTTAGGGCCAAGACAGACGCAGAAATAATCCGCCTTGAGACCGCTTTACCTGCCCTGGCTCAGTGCTAGCTAGGGGTTTTAGAGAACTGTAGTTTGTTGTGGGACCAGAGCTCTCTGACAGAGAGGGCTCGATGCCTCACAAAACTACAGTTCCCAGAATTCCCTAGCATTGAGCCAGGGCAGTGAAAGAGGGCTCAAGATGGATTATTTCTGCAGTCTGTCTTGGACCTTAATAACCCAAAACACACTGCAGAGTAGTCCAGTCTGAAACCGCCTTTAAGTGCCAGGGCTCAATGTTAGGCGAATCTGGGAACTTAGTTTTGTGAGACATTGAGCCTTCTCTGTCACAGACCTCTGGTGCCACAATAAACTACAATTCCCAGGATTCCCTAGTACTGAGCCAGGACAATTAAAGCGGTCTCAAATTGGATTATTTCTGCAGTGTGTTGTAGACCTCACTCACTATAGGAACACACAATGCAGCAGGCCTGTGTAACACATGGCCCAGGGGCCCCACATGTGGCCCACCAAAGGATTTTGGGTGACCTGCAAGGATGTGGAATGACTTCAAGGCTGAGGAGGAAGAGGAAAAGCAAACACTTCCCCTCAAGGTTCCTCTGCTTCCTGGTTTTCTCCCAAAGGTGGCAGAGGAGGAGGAGGATAGGCCTTGCAAGGCTTCTCCACCGCTTGGAGGAAAAGGACAGGCAGCGGAGGAGGAGGAGGATGGAATAAATATTAGTAATATTAATAATTAAAACTTATCTGTGCCCCAAATAAATTTAGTCCATTTTAATTTTGGCCCTAATGCCAAGTTGTGCAGGTCTGCAATACAGAGATAGCTAGAAGTTATTTGTGCATACACAATACAAAATCTTTCAACTCACAAACTACTGTATTTTCCTTTTTTAAAAAAAAAAAGAGAACCAGAACCACCTGCACTGGCAATAACATTTTGAACTATTATCCCTACAGCCCCAGGAAAAGAGGGCTGACTCCTAGGTACTGATTTGTAAAAATGATGTAACAGAAAACCCAAAACAGTCCCTCCTCAGTTTTTCAGCAAATATGCTATTCATGATAGCTGTGTTGGCCATTTAAAAAATGCAAACAAAAACCTACCAATAAGTGATACCTTTATTGACCAACCAAAATGTACAATACAGTGCGCCCGCACCATACATGGGCGCGCCATACGTGGCCTTGAGCATACACGCTCAAGCTGCGGGGCGCGCGCGGGGTGGAAGAGGTGGCGCATCCCATTCAATTGAATGGGCTCGCGCCCGTGCCACCGCACCACCAAGCACGAGCCCCATTGTTTCCAATGGGGCTCGAGCATAGGCGGAATTCGCCTTACGCAGAGGGATCCGGAACGGATCCCCCCACGTAAGGCGAGGACGGACTGTATAGATGTTGCAAGCTTTCATTAGGAGGAATTTCTTGACAGTAAGGGCTGTTCAACTGTGGAACACACTTCATCGAAGTGTAGTGGAGTCTCCTTCCTTCCTCTGAAATTCTTCATAAATAAAGGTTAATAATAATAACATCTTGGAGCCACTAAATTGGCGAAGACAGCATTAATATCACTATTGGAAAGTCTATAATGCTATAGTAACTCTTTTCTACCACCTCTGTTGTGCTTTTGATATTCTTCCAGGACAACACAAGTAATCAACTACTTAACCTGGTTTATAGTGGCCACCAAATTATTGCCTATGTGTTAGTGTATATAGCAGCATAAGGGGGAAGCAGTGGAAAGTTCTGGGGCTATGACAGAAGAAGAGTAAGAGGAGTGACAAACTTCATCTTAATCCTGTCCTGAAGGAAAAACTCCAGTCTTCCTGGCCAATGTACAGATAAAATACCAAAATACCCTGTTGCAAAAAATCCATAAAACAAAATTATATCCAGGAATAGAATGGCAAATACCAATAAAAGCAATTAATACAAGCAAACAAACAAAAAAATGGAGGCCAGACAATAGTAAAATCTAAAACTAAGTTGCAGCCAAAACCCATTGACAGTCTTAGGGAAGGGCCAGAAAAAACAGGTTCAACCAGGTTTGTTCTCTCTAGTTAGGGCTGCAGAAAATATTTTGGCATGAATGGTAGGAAAAAAATTGTAGACACTGTGGGGCCACTTGAGGCTGAATATCAACTAACTATGAAGCCAATTGCAGAATGCCACCAGCATGTAAGGCATAACCAATAAATGTGCATCATAAATATGCATGGTATGTAGTTCTACCGTATCCTAAGAATTTAGAATACAGAAATAATGCTGGCAGCAGTCATTTGGCACAGGGGAGATACACAGGGAACAAAGCCAAAAAGAACCACAAAAGCAGGATGAATAATAGAACCAAATACCAAACAGAGCTCTCTCTCACACAGCACACAACATTCTTTCAGCTATGGATATAAGGGCAAAGCAACCTACCCAGGAGTAACATTTTAATTAAAGACAATCTCAACTCTGATGGGATAATGAGGAAGAAGAGCCAGTAGATGGCAGGCTATGCTCATGTAAATTGCTACCTGCAGTGGACCAAGGAAAAACTATCCCTTGAAAGGGCAATAGAAGAGGGAACAGCCATCAGAGAGGAGATGCAGTGGCATAAGGCATAAGGCTATAATGGTGGTGGTGGGGAGAGGTTCAGACAGCATTCAGTTTCAGAATCTGAAGTAAGGTGAACAGAATTGTAGAAGCTAATATGCCATCCACAAAGTATAGGAGAGAGTAAAGACAAGAATCGTATGGTCTTTCTGCAACTCCCATCAGCCCTAGCCACTAAGGCCAATGGTAAGGAATACTGGAAGATACAGTCCAACAGTATCCAGAGGGCTACATGACTGCCATGCCTACTTTAAAATAAAACAGTGGTCTTTAGATGCACGCTGTACAGGGATGTAGCCAAGGGGGGGGGGTTTGGGGTCCGGAAACGACCTACCCCCCCCCTTCCATTAAAAAATGAATGGTGCGTGCTGCTGCCCGGCCGCACCAAGCCCCATTATAATGGTGGTACTAGTCTGGACCCCCCCCTAAAATCCTGGGCTACGTCCCTGCGCTGTACATGTAATGCAGCATGGGGTTGCTCAGCCATTAGGGAGTGAAAAATAAGACTAAACTCAAGAAAGGACTATTTCAGGAGACCTGGTCTAGGCCATGTAAAAAGAAAAAAGCATTGGGAGTGGCAAATTACACACATACATGGGGACACACACGTACGTGCTGAGGCCTGTGGGGCATGGAGGAGAAAGGACTTTAGAGTGTACAGATGATCCCTCCCTTTTCCTGTAATATCCTGTGAAAGGAGAGAAGGCTTGTAGCAGGCCAGTTAATTCCTCCTATTTCTGACAACTGGACAACAGCAGTGGAATTAGAAAGGGGAGCTCTCATCATCAGGACTTGGCTCCAGTCAAATGGCCACAGATAACCAGAAAAGGGCCATGCTGGCTGACCTCTTGTTTCTCCAGGAGTTGGTAACTCTGTTTTTCTCTTCACCCTTGGCTTGTGCCTTTTTGGCCATGGAGTATAGCTCAGATCCGTGGTGACTCCTGGTTCAGCTATGCGAATTCATGTCGTAACATGAATGTTTTATCACACCTGGTTGCCCTTCTGTTGCCCTTCCGAATTGAGGGGGAATCGAATCCAAGGTAAGTTATGTGATTCGAACTCATGCAAAGTGGAGTGAGTGCAAATTGTATTACCACACCAGTGCATATCAAGTGGATTTAACAATTCGAATTGGGACCTTTGTGCATGCTCAGTAGGGGTCTGGACGCTGTCCTCCTTCCCTGCCCCCTCCTTAGCTGTCATCCTTCATCAGGCTGAAGGAGCAGTCAAGGGATGATGGGATAGGTCTCAGGGGGTCACTGGAGCCAGGGTTCAGATGCAGGATAAGGCAGGAGATAATGGGATAGGTCGCAGTGGGTCACTGGGGCCAGGATTCCGATGCAGGAGAAGGCAGGGGATGATGGGATAGGTCACAGGGGGTTACTGGGGCCAGGATTTGGATGCAGGAGAATAAATAATAACAACAACAACAACAACAATAATAATAATAATACTTTTATTTATATACCGCTTTTCCTTCTGATCAAATTGGTTAACATAGTATCAATTATATAAACATATATCACAATACAAAGCAATATAGTACAGAATACATTACAACAAGCAATACATTACATCAATCCTGGCTCAGGAGATAATGGGATAGGTCGCAGGGGGTCACTGAGCCAGGATTCGGATGCAGGAAAAGGCAGGGGATGATGGGATAGGTTGCAGGGTGGCAGAGAGGATGAGATGGCATGAAGGAGGAGGAGGGGGATGAAGGAGCTGGATGACATCGGAGTGATCTTCCACACCTGACCAATTCGAAGTGAAATCAAAGTGAGCTTGAAAGCAAATTCTGTGAATTCACTTTTTCCCCGATTTTACCCAAATGAGGGGTCACTTTGGAATCTCTGCGGAAGCGCCACGGAAGGAGCGCCCATAGAAAGGAATCTCATCTGATAACACATTCACATTATAACGTGAATTCGCACTGTGGACCCGCAGTCACCCCGGATCTGAGTTCCAAAAATCCTCAAAAAGCCCCGTGTGATATACTCCCATCTGCTCCCTCATACTTTCCACGCTGTCCACATCTGTCACGTGGCTGCTTTTCTCTCCTTTCCTTAGCAGTCTTCTTTATTCTGTATGATGTCTAGGCCATCACAGTTACTTCATTGTCCTGCATGTCAGATCCTTTTATCCTTGCCCTTCATTGCATCTGTAGCAGAAGCGCAGCATAGGGACTGCCCAGTTTCTCAGCATCTTGGTACTGGAAGATGCCAGGATATTTTATTTGAAATCCCTGCTTGGAGAATTATGAACTGTTAATTAGGCTGCACCTCCACTGAGGAAATAATACAATTTGACACCACTTTAACTGCCTTGGCTCAATGCTATGGAATCCTGGGATTTGTAGTTTGTTGTGGCACAGAGCTCTCTGACCATATATATCACAAAATTCTATAGCAATTTGCCAGAGCAATTAAAATGGTGTCAAACTGCATTAATTCTGCAGTGCAGATGAGACCTAACTTTCTAGGAGCCATAGTTTTTTCCACTCTGATAGTCCATCATTCTACAAGCAAGAATTTCAGATCTGGATACATTGTTGTAAGATGTTTATAAAGTTGTTCCTCTTTATCCATGGATTTTTTATCCACAAATTCAAGCATCCACGGCTTGAAAATATTCAGAAAAAAACATAAATTCCAAATAGCAAACCTTGATTTTCCATACCTTTGCACTGTAAGCAAATAAGGCTAAAGCCCTATGCAGAATTTCCTGAGACTAAGCTCACCTGAGGATAGTGGGACATTCTTCCAGGTAAACATGCAGAGATGTGCACTGTCAAGTTGCAATCTATTTATTCTTACTTGTGAGTAAGTAGCCTCATTAAACTATGAAGTAGGACTTACTTTCAGCACTTTTAAAGGGAGCCTATGATAGCAACCCTTTTAGCTTCTTTTTTCCACCCTGGTGTTGTCAGTGTCTGAAGAAAGTGAGTGAATAAGACACTGCTGTTTACTACAAAAATACAGACTATGTGGAGATTTCCTCTTTTTGAAGAACCACAGGAGTCTAGCAACAATATGGATTTAGGAGGTAAACTCCTCTTCCTTATCTTCCCTTGAAGCCACCCTGAGTTATAAAGTTATAAAGATATAAAAACAATTAATAGCATGTTTAATAAAGCAAAACTCTCCCAAATCCTCCAGAGTATAATACAGTTGTCCCTCCATATTTGCTAGGGTTAGGGGAACAAGACCCTCGTGAATATGGAAAAACCGCAAATAACAAAAACACTATTTTTCCCTGAGAGGACACCTCTCTAGGAATCTCTAGGTCCTCCAGTGTAATTCTGTGGTCAATATCCAACATACACTGACCATAGAATGGCACTGGAGTAGCTACAAATGGTCTTTCAGTGCAACTTTTAGTTAAAATTGACCACAGAGTTTCACTGGAGGACCTAGACAGTCCTAGAGAGAACATATTAATGAAATCCGTGAATAATCAAATCCGGAAATATCAAAGCCACAAATATGGAGGGATGACTGTACATCACTGATTCAGAATTAAAATCTAACAGTGTTACATCAGTGAAATAATTCTTGAGAGAAAAGTAATAAGGTAGACAGTGGGAAAGAAAAGCTTTCATCTAATTTTTGGCTAACTAGAAACAATCTGGACAAGAAGAAAAGTTAAGTTAGAATCCTCCTTCCTTTAATTTAGTAGAATGGTCCTTTGCAGATCAAAATAAAAATAAAAATCTATTGGCTTTTTAATTAAAAGTTGAGATAGGTATTCCTTTACTGTGCTGAATCACAGTGTGCAGCAGAATTTTCTCAGCTTTTTATAAGGTCAGTAGAGTTTTATTTTTATTTTGATCTGCTTAGGGCCGTTCCCTTATGACCAGATTCTTTTCCCATTTCTTTTCTTGGAGAGACTGTTTCTCTTCCTTGATGGCTCCAGCTAGGAAGATTTCTTTCTGCCCAGTCAAAAGCAAAATACCTTTAAAAACATCACCGTCAATAAAAGGCTAACAGAGGATCGTTAGGAATATTAGGTAAATAAAAATACAATTTTGTATGTGAGCTTTGTGACAGCGTAGCTTTTCTGCGAATTACCGTTCTCTGCTTTGTAAATATGGATACAGAGCTCTTCCCAGTTTCTTGACACTAGGTCTTGTTGAGCAGTAGCAAGTGCATGACCAGAGAAGGAAAATGTTTTGGCTTTGGTACTCACAAATTACAATGCCTTTAAAGGGAAAGTAACAGTTCTATGACCTTTCATGGTGCTCTCTTGTCCAGTCTGGATTTCTATGCAGAATAGCCACATTCCTAGTCACAATTTTCTCAGAGGTCCCAAATAGTGCAATGAAGAAAACCACTGACCATTTTTTCAGCTTGTATTACAACTCCAAATCTGTTCAAATAATAAAGCCCAAAAGCTATGGGGACTTCAGCTCAGTAATTTAGTAGTTTACTAGATAAAGACAGCATCATGTTTATACTGACTCAGATTCCATTCTCTCACCATCCCCAAGCCATTGCTTTGGGTCGGCTAAATATAATAAAAAACCAGTGACACAGCTCTGCACATTCTGTTGCAGACTTAAGGTCACTACTCCTGCCTAAATGAATTCAAGAAGTGACTACAGCATGAAGCTTTCAAACTGGAACTGAGGGCCGGCACACACCACCAGGAAGCAGTGTCCTGGCAGCGATAGTAGGGTTCGGGAGCGTGCACCAACTGTATGCTCCCGAGCCCTATGACGTGCAGCACTGCCTACACAGGGGGCTTATAGATGACATATGGGTGTCTGAGCGCCCACACATCTCTTGCAGGAGGCAGCATCGTAAGGGTTGCAATGCAGCCCATATCATGCCACAAAAAAGAACCACACTAGGCAGCTCCTTTTTTGCTGCACAGCGTTGCCGCCTGATTTGGTTGCTGTAGCCACGCGGCGCAACAAAGAGGGGTGGCGTTTCCTTACCTATGTGTACAGCCCCTTAGTTTCAAAAGAACTTGGGAACTTCTGCTTATTGTACTGAATCTTGTATTCATTTAATTGGTCTTAATGCTATTTATAACACATCTAATGCTATTTTTTACAGCACTTGGCTTCTGCTTTCATTGGTAGGGTCTAGAAGTAGAATAGTCTTTTTAAAAACTTCCAACAGAAAAGGGTATTTCTGCTTAGAAATTCTTGTGAAATTATGTTCCTTTCCTTTTCCATATTTTTTAAACTAATGCCTTTACAGGAAGAAAGCAGAGACAAGGGGGAGAAGAGATCTCTCTGTCTTCTGCAATTGTTAAATATTCAATACCTTTCCTTTAAAAAGAAAACAGGCCCGTTACACACTTCCTGATGCCCCTAACCCTAGCATGCAGAGAGCGCGTACAAAATGGCAGAGCCCTATACACATAGGTGCCGCCATGGCTACGTCACGACCGCACCGCCTCCAAACGGGGCGGCGCGGAAGTGATGTACTGAGGCTGCGCGAGGGCGCCTGGGGCGCCTTTTCTGCGGCCCCGGAAGGAGCTCCGTTTCGGAGCTCCTTCTACCTTTACGTCACCAGACTTGAAGCCCCAAGGACACCCCTTTCCAGGCCACGGGGAAGCGGCCTTTTGCCGCTTCCCCACAGCCTGGAAAGTGGCCTTTTGCCGCTTCCCCACAGCCTGGAAAGCGGCGGATCAGGGCCTTAGAGGCTGCCGTTGTCTCAGCTGAGGCCCCAATCCAGCGGGGAAAGGGCCGGTTACAGGCCGCCCCAAATGGGCGATCTGTAACGCGCCATAGATTCTAATCTGATCTGTGAATCCACGTGTGAAAAATTAATTGCAGATAGGTGAACAGCAACAATCGCCATATCAACCATAAAGATTTGTGGTAAAAATGCTTTAAAATTTGATGTAAAAATATCACATAAAAACAGCCTATGCTGCTCAATTCTGCATGTGTGAATGGATGGATAAACCCTTTCCCCGGATGACACATTCTTTGCCACCCACCCTCATCTCAGATTAGGTGGGAGGTGACTGCAAAGAGTTTCACCTTCTCTTTCCAGCCTTTTGCCTCCCTCCAATCAAATCCCAAAGAGAGTCCCATCTGCTCTTTTTCTGCTTCAGCTCTAAGTAACCTGAAGCCTCTTTTCCCCATACCTCCCATTCCCATTTAATGGGAATGGCACAGATGTTTAGCAGTTCCTCAACTTCAGTCAGACCTAAGTGGCCAGTTTTTTTTCAGCATTTAAATTATATTAAATATAATGTAAAAAAGTAGACTTGCACTATAAGCCTAATTAACTGGGAACAAGAATTCTAGACTGAAGCCTGGGACACTGTCAGGGAGGAACAAAAAGGCGTTACCTGCAGGTAAAAAGAAAGACAGACTCAGTGGATAACAGATGAAACTCTTCAAGCAGTTAAGGACAGGTTAAAAGCAAATGTAAAAGGAACCAGATATACGGTCAGACCCCTGAATGCAACTGTTCAGCGACTTGTGCACAGGGACAAAGAATACTGCTAGAATAATCAATGCAAAAATAATAATAAAAATTAAAATAGAAGATGGCAAGAAAAAGGGAAGAACAAGAGATCGGAGAAATCAGAGGGAAATTTAAACCAAGAGTAAAGTTGTTATACATGACCAAGAGCCTGAACAGACAGGCCAAAATAAATTGCTTTGGGCCACTTTGGAAGTGTGCTGTTTAAATGAAGCATGTGTCCTAAGAGGCCAGAAGCTACACCAAAGCCATGCTCCAGTCCTAAGAACTTTGGCACAGCTTCTGGCTTCTTAAGATGCATGTGTCAATTAAAAAGCATAAGTCCAAAGTGACTCAAAGCAGCTTTATTTTGGCCTGTCTGTTCAGGCCCCATATACAAATAAAAAGACAATGGAAACAAGAGATTAAAGGATTCATTCAATGAAGTCAAGGCAATTTACAGCTTAACATTAAGGAGGTTAAATAATGACCACAGATGATTTACATAACTTTAAAAGAGATAATGAAGACATTGAAATAGTTTAGAATTTTCCTTACGCTGTACCTTGCTAGCAGCATACGCACCTAGACAGGAACCCATTCTCACATATGTCCTTTTATTAGTTACAGTTGATAAAAAGTCCTTGGTTGTCAGCCGAGCCTACTGGTTACTGATTATTATACTGATCTATAGTAATCTATGAAAGCCAGAATGCTGTAGTGGTTTGAGCATTGGACTGTGATTCTGAAGACCAAGGTTAAATTCTCAGCTTGGCCATGAAACCCACTGGGTGCCCTTGGGCAGGTCACATGCTCTCAACCTTCAGGGAAGGCAATGGCAAGCCTCTTCTGAACAAATGTTTCCAAGAAAACCTCATGATATGTTTGCCTTAGGGTCACCCCCCACAACAAAATAGTAATCTATACTGATTACTAATAATCCACACAAAGTATATACCATAACTCAGGTTTAGATCAACTTTGTTATTAAGCTAACAAAAATTAATGTGAGAAATCTTTGTATCCATTCTGCATTTTTATTAAAATACATGTGTGTAATTTTCCATAAATATGATATCTATGGCACATTATAGACTGCCCAAAACGGGCGGTTTCGCACCACTGCCGGTTGCTGCGTCCGGGAACCGCAGCAGCCAAACCACGCGGTTCCCGGGTGCAGCAACAAAGAAGCGCCAAAATGGTGCTTCTTCCTGTGCCCCAGAAGAGGTGCCACAAGGTGCGAGGCGCACACTCGCGGCACCACTTCCAGTGTGTGACGTCCGGACGCTGCGTGTCCGCATCGTCAAAATGGCAGCGCCCATCTATATGCAGCGCCGCCATTTTGATGTAGTCGTTACACGCGAGGGACAAGGTGCGTCAGGAAGTGCCGCCCCTCGTGCATAATGACGGCACCCCATAGGGCCCATATGGAATGCACCTATGTAAACTTAAACAATAGCTCCTTACCAATATTTAAAATTTAAACAGTAGCTCCTTACCAGTATTCAAAATCCTAGCTGTTGTTATCAAAGACTGTTATCAAATAATACAAAAAAAATGTCAAAAAAGGACTCAAGGAAGTTTAAAATGAGGCAGGTTACAGACCGCCATTTAGGATGCGCGGAGCGCGTCCTAGGGTTAGGAAGGGGCGTGCTAGGGTTAGGAAGGGTTGCCTCTTCCTAACCGGCCCCGTTCCCAACACGCGCAGAGCATGTCCTAAATGGCAGCGCCCATCCACATGGGCGCTGCCATTTTTACGTCGTGGACGCTGTGCGTCCAGATGTGGCGCGGTGGAAGTGACGCCATGAGTGCGCACCTCGCGCCTCATGGCGCCACTTCCAGGGGCCAAAAAGGAGCGCCATTTCGGTGCTCCTTTTTTGCTGTGGCTGGAAGCCTCGTGGTCTGGCCGCTGGGGCTTCCCGCTGCAGCTAATGGCGGCAGCGGGAGAATAGCCGCTTGAGGGCGGTTTGTAATGCGCTCGAGTCTAGAAGCAGAGTAGATGAGACGAAGTCTAACAGGGGTAAACTCCAAGCTCTTAACCAGCTCTGAGTAGGTTGTTTTGAGGTTTACATGCCTCTAGATTTAGATGGCATTAAAACAAGGTTATATATTTTCTACAATGCTACCTTATTTAAAAATTATCCACGCTTCCATATAACTGAGCTGTTAACTTCAGATTCTAGCTAACTTTAAAAATACAGCCTTTCAGATCAGACAGGATTACTTTGAATTGTATCCCTGAGAAAACAACTGTACACTGTAAATTTATTACTTCAATAAAGTATTTCAATATTTCTTATCTATGTATCAGTGTTATTGTGTAAACATCAATTATTTATCATTAGCTGATAAACACCAGGAGCCCTGGTGGCGCAGTGGTTAAATGCCTGTACTGCAGCCATTCACTCAAAACCACAAGGTTGCGAGTTCAAGACCAGCAAAAGGGCCCAAGCTCGACTCAGGCTTGCATCCTTCCGAGGTTGCTAAAATGAGTACCCAGACTGTTGGGGGCAAATTAGCTTACTTGCTAATTAGCTTACTTGCTGTTCACCGCTATGATCTTTGGAATAGCGGTATATATAAATAAAAAAATAAAACATATTATTAACATTACTCTTAAGCTTTAGCCTTAAGAAGCAAAGTGATAAAGTTCTACAAACCAACACCCTTAACAATAATATTTGGAGAAAAACAAATATTATATTTTACATTTTTAATGTCTCAAATAACCCTTGCTAAACATTCTTATGAACTTTCACATGGAGGAATGCTGAGAGGGAACAAGGAGTGGAGTCACCTTTCAGCATGAGTAACAGGCACAGCTCCATTCCACCCATTAGTACTGTTAACTAAACACTCTTTTTTACTATAAGGAATCATAGCCTGGCCATATAGAAGAAAATGAAAATGAAAAAGCCCTACATGCACAAGAGCTCTGCTGCAACCTCCTAAAGAGGTAGGGTTAAGGTCAGAAATCTCTCCCAGGGACTACAACAAATGGATCCTAAATGAGGACAATAAAGGCAAATATATCATCTATTTATATAGTGGCATTAGTGTGTAAATGGTGCTTTAAAAATAAAAGAACAACAAAACAAATGGGGAAGAGAAGCTGAGCCTAGGAAAATGAAAGAGCAGCTGGGTGGCTTTTCACCCTCCCTTTACTCATCTGGTCAAAAGGGCAATCAATTGCAGTTGCTGACAAATGCTAACTAATGCCTTTCCCAATCCTTCCACAGACAGCCTTCCAACTGGTGCAAAATGGTGGATGCTCCCAGGTCCATGACCATGTAGACCACAAGTCCACACAAAAGCCTCCCAGTGAGCATTAATTCCTTGTTGTAATATTTTATTGGAAGTGAGATCACTAAAAATAATCTCTCCCTGCTGCTAATGATATGCAGAATGTGTTGTTGTTATTGTTATATTTATTTATAGCCCAACTTATTCTGAACATAGAGACTCAAAGTGTATCTACATGCAAGCAAAATTATTCTCAAAATTCTACAACATAGATTCCAATCATACATGGATAGAGAAAATCCAGAGATGCAAATAGGGGTCAGGAAAGGAAGAGACACAAGAGACTACGCTGCAGACATAGGATGGCTAATGAGCATACCAAGGAATTCTAGAAAAAGATCAGCATGTACACCGGACCCTTGGTATCCGCTGAGGTTTGGTTCCAGGACCCCCTGTGGATACTAAAATCTGTGGATGCTCAAGTCCCATTAAATACAATAAAAGGGTGACCCTTATATAAAATGGCAAAATCAAGGTTTGCTTTTTAGAATATATATATGTGTGTGTGTGTGTGTGTGTGTGTGTGTGTGTGTAACAAAACTGGAAGACCATCCTACAGATTCTTCCCCTACAGTGCTTTGGCAGCATATTAAAAACAGCATCCTGCAGTCTGCGGAAGAATCCTTAGGGTTCTTCCTCAAGAAAAGCCAAGACTGGTTTGATGAAAACAATCAGGAGATCCAGGAGCTGTTGGCAAAGAAGATTTGGGTGATCCCAGAGCATTTTACGAAGCTCTTAAAGCAATGTTTGGACCTACTTATCAGGTCCAAAGCTCCTTATACAGTTCAGATGATCAAACACTAATTACAGATAAAGCCTCCATTTTGAACCGATGGGCTAAACACTTTCAAAGTCTCTTCAGTGTCAACCGAGTAGTCCAAGGCTCGGCTATTCAACATATGACACAACAACCGATGAAGAAGGAATTGGACATAGCTCCCACTTTGGAAGAGACCCTTAAGGCCATATAACAGATGAAAAATGGCAAGGCTGGCGGGATTGATAGAATTCCACCGGAAGCTTGGAAATACGGAGGTCATGTACTCCATGCTAAACTCCATGAGCTCCTTGTGAGTTTCTGGGAAAAAGGCGAACTGCAATCAGATCTCCGAGACGCAATCATCATCACCCTGTATAAGAAAAAAGGAGCAAAATCCAATTGCTCAAACTATCGAGGTATAACACTGCTCTCCATCTCTGGAAAAATCCTTGCAAGAATACTCCTGAACAGATTAGTTCCTGCTATTGCAGAAGACCTTCTTCCTGAAAGCCAATGCGGCTTTAGAGCTATAGGAGCACTACAGATATGGTATTTGCCCTTAGACAACTGCAAGAGAAATGTAGAGAGCAGAACAAAGGACTCTATGTAACATTTGTCAACCTTACCAAAGCTTTCGACACTGTGAGTAGAAAAGTTCTGTGGCAGATCCCGGAATGACTAGGATGCCCCCCCAAATTCCTCGAAATGATTACCCTGCTACATGAAAGCCAGCAAGGTCAAGTCAGATATGGCGACGCTCTCTTGGAGCCCTTTCTAATAACAAACAGTGTGAAACAAGGTTGTGTTCTCGCTCCAACTCTATTTACAATCTTTTTTAGCATGATACTCCAAAGAGCTACGGCAGATCTCGAAGAAGAAGACGACATTTATATACGCTACCATACAGATGGTAACTTGTTTAACTTAAGCCGTCTGAGGGCTCGCACTAAGAATCTAAACTATCTAGTCCGTGAGCTACTTTTTGATGATGATGCTGCCCGCGTTGCCCATACGGAAGCAGCTCTGCAATGCCTAACATCTTGTTTTGCTACAACTGCAGAGCTCTTTGGGCTGGAAGTCAGTCTGAAGAAAATGTTCTCTACCAGCCGGCACCACAGGAAGAACACTACCATCCCCACATCACTGTAGGCAAATCTGTGCTTAAGTCTGTCCAGCAGTTCACCTACTTGGGAAGCATCATCTCCTTAGATGCCAAGATTGATAAAGAAATCGATCACAGACTAGCAAAGGCTTATCGTGCTTTTGGAAGGCCAGTTCTATAGAGGATAAATGTTGATGGACAGCAGTTCACTAAGGAGAGTGACAAGCAACAGGGACTCTGACTTCTTGAAGATGGTGATATGGCTTCTCTTTCACTGTGCTGTCTTCTCTCAGGCAGGCAGCTTATATTCCCTTACAGAAAAGGGACAGATGATGTGACGAACTGACTTATAAACCAGCCAATCAGAAGCCAGAGATCCTAAGCCAATCAGGTGCTGGCTGAGGAGTGAAGATTCCAGTGGCAATTGGGTTGAGTCAGTTAGGGTTTAGAATCCTGAGGGATAAGCCTGGAGTGGAGTTGGCGAAGATAGTGAGGATTAGAGGGAGGGAACTGTAGAGTCCAAGAGAGGACTGGGTTCCGATAATTCCTGAGAGAATAGTTAGTGAGGAAACTATTAGGTCCAGAGAGGGACAGTAGTAGTTCTGGAGAGTCTAGAGAAGAGAGACTCAGTGTAGCCAGACTCAGGACAAGGGTTTTGGGTTACATAATTTCTTGAGTGATAGTATAGCCTGTGTGGCAGAGATAATAATATAGAGTTAAAACCAGACCTGTATATATGTAACAAAAGAAGACATAGTAATAACCTCATGATAAAGTTACCTTTGACTATTCTGTGTTAAAAATAACTTTTATTCTTGTTTAACTATCCCCTTGGCCTGTGTTTCAACATGCATCCACGCTACTGGCCTTCAAACACCCAAAGAGGTGTCGGGTCAAAATGGAAGAAAAGAGTTGTGAGGTGGTGGGGAATCGTTACAGATGATAGTTTGGCTGATTGCCATCAGCTGGCTCAGTACTTGTAGGTTCTTATAAGAGTGCTAATCTAATTACTGGCATTTGCATACTTTAGAACTGCTAGGTTGGCAGAAACTGGGACTAGTAATGAAAACTCATCCCATCATGCAGTACTCAGGCCTCAAACTGCCAACCTTCTGATCTTCTGATCATCAGAATTGGTGTCTTAACCACTAAGCCACCACATCCCTATCAATGGCTCGGTACACACCACCAGGAAGCAACGTCCTGGTGGCGATAGTAGAGCTCAGGAGTACACACCAATCACACGCTTCCAATTATGCGGGCAGCGACATAATTGCGTAGCACTGCCCACACGGGGGGCACGTCTATGATGTGTGGCTGTCCTGAACGGGATCACGCTTCCTGTGAAGGACTCGATACGCAGTCTGGGGGTGCTCCTTGATTCGTCGCTTCACCTTACATCTCAGGTGAGTGTGACAGTCAGGAGCACCTGTTATCAGCTTCGGCTGATACGCCAGCTGCGTCCCTACCTGGGCCAGAGGGACCTTGAAACTGTCGTACATGCTCTGGTAACCTCTCGTTTGGATTTCTGCAATGCGCTCTACATGGGGCAACCCTTGTACCATACCCGGAAGCTGCAATTAGTGCAGAATATGGCGGCACGACTGGTTACTGGTACAGCCAGAGCCAGTCATATAACACTGGTCCTTAAAGACCTACATTGGCTGGCTATTCGCTTCCGGGCGCAAGGTGTTGGTTGTTACCTATAAAGCCCTAAATGGCTAAAAGGGTTCCAGAGGCCAGATTAGTTGTTACTACTAGGAGAGCCTTTTCCATCTCGGCCCCCAGCCTCTGGAACGCGCTGCCCTTCGAGCTCCGCTCAGCCGCCTCCCTTACTCAGTTTAGGAAGGGGTTAAAAACATTCCTATTTGAGCAGGCCTACCCCTGACTCTCTGACCCCTGAAGTATTCTCTCCTCACCCCCTTTGTCAGCATGTCAGCTGGCATGAGTGGTGGTTTTTATTGTTTTACTGTATAAGGTTTTAATGTTATGTTTTTCGTGATTTTATATTGTTGTATTGATAAATTGTTATATTGTCATTGTATGCTGGAAACCGCCTTGGTCCTAGAAAGGCGGTATACAAATAAAATTTTACCTTACCTTACCTTACGTGAGTGCCCACACGTCTTCTAGAGGAAATGCCATCAAAGGGCCTTATGACGGCGCAAAAAAGGAGCTGCTCTAGGTCGTTCTTTTTTTGCTGCGCAGTGGTACCGTGCCGTTTGGTTGCTGTGGTAACACTGTGCAGCAAACAGGGGTGGTATTTCTCCACCTGTCTGTCTCAGCCCTTTCTCTAGCATCACTCTAATCATTTTCCTAAGTGCTTCATTGCCTTGCAACCCTTAGAAAACCATAGATATAGTGCTCTCTATCACATTAAAGGCCCAAACAAATCCCTTCAAGATAATATTGTATACGTTTGGTGTGTAACATCTAGCTTGGCTCTCAGGCAAATTTCACATATGGAAGGTGAAAGTCAGTGTCTGAACTTTAAATTAAATACCATATTTTCTGGCGTATAAGACAACTGGGCGTATAAGATGACCCCCAACTTTTCCAGTTAAAATATAGAGTTTGGGATATACTCACCGTATAAGACTACACCCTTCCAGTGCACACCAAATAAAAATTAAAAAAACATCAGATTTGATTTCAATATGGTCATTTTAATTCAAAGGCTTATGACATGCAGATATTTAGCAGGAAAACATATTGTATACAAAGCCTGCTTGGATTGGTCAGCTCTCCCTGCCTTTTTTTCCATACCCCAGGCGTCCCGGACGCCTGCAGCTTGCTCCGCCCTTCAGTTACATATGCGGTGACTGCAGATTCTCCAGCCTGGCTCGGAAGTTTCAGCACCTATAAGATGACACCCGGTGTATAAGATGACCCCCGACTTTTGAGAAGATTTTCCTGGGTTAAAAAGTAGTCTTATACGCCAGAAAATACAGTATATCCAGGCAAATGTGGTTATTCACGATTGAATGCTATTCAATACGATTTCTCACTATATTCAGAAATCTAGCACATCAGAGAGAATGGTGCCAGTATAGACTTCTTCTGCCATGTTCTTGATGTATGGGGATATTTAAAAGACCATCTATCACATAAGCCCTCATCCGCAGCTTGAAGTGATATTATCCAGGCACAAGCCAACCACCACAACAAGAATGAGCCTTTCATGTGGGTCCAGGAATGTAGTTTTCCTATTTACAGTTGTATGCGTACTGGGTTTTTTTATTACACAGAGACTACGGCCTGTTACAGACTGCCAAAATAAAGCTGCTTCGGGTCTCTTTGGAGGTATGCTATTTAAATGATGCATGCATCCTAAGAATCCGGAAGCTGCACCAAAGCTGCACTCCAGTGCTTAGGTATGGAGTGTGGCTTTGATGCGACCTCTGGACTCTTAGGACCCATGCATCATTTAAATAGCATACCTCCAAAGAGACCTGAAGCAGCTTTATTTTGGCAGTCTGTAACAGGCCTACATAACCCAGAAAACAGTCCTTTGCCATGACACACTCAAGGAAATTAGTGCGTCTCAGTTTCAGCACCCTCACAGCTATGGTTGGTGGGGACATCAGAGAGGGCTTTCTCAATGGCTGCCCTTAGGCTCTGTGACTCCCTCCTTAAGGAGTCCAGAATACCCCCTTCCTTGCTCTCCTTCTGTGGAGAGGGTGCTGAAACTGAGACACACTTCTTTATTCAGCGAGGTTTTAGAACTGAAAGCTTTTGACAAAAGGATTGTAAGTACTGCATTGCTTGTAAATTGTATTGTTTAATTTTTTAAAAAAATCTTCTTTGAAGTACATGTTCTTGATATGGTTAATAGTTTAAATAATGCTGACATCTTGTATATTTTGTTAACTTTTAAATGTTTGAGCCATCTGGAATCTCAATCTTGAGGGAAAGATGGGATACAAATGAAGTTTATACAATAACAGCAAACTTACCCCTTTGAGAAGATGCCTATGTGTGGGAATATAGATTATACACACACAAAGGAGACACAGTCATTAAGTGTAGGAGGTGCATATCTGAAGACACTCTTGAAGTTGCTGCCTACATGTATCCATGTACTATTCCAAGGCTGCTGATTTACAGATGAAGTTGGGCTGGATTGCCATCAGCTGCTCAGTACTTGTAGGTTTCTTATAAGAGTGCTAATCTAATTACCGGCATTGATACTTTAGAACTGCTAGGTTGGCAGAAACTGGGACTAGTAATGAAACCATCCCATCATGCAGTACTCAGGCCTCAAACTGCCAACCTCTGATCTTCTGATCATCAGAATTGGTGTCTAACCACTAAGCCACCACATCCCTATCAATGGCTCGGTACACACACACCAGGAAGCAACGTCCTGGTGGCAATAGTAGAGCTCAGGAGTACCACCAATCACACGCTTCCAATTAGCGGGCAGCGACATAATTGCGTAGCACTGCCCACACGGGGGCACGTCTAGGATGTGTGGCTGTCTGAACGGATCACGCTTCTGTGAAGGACTCGATACGCAGTCTGGGGGTGCCCTTGATGTCGCTTCACCTTACATCTCAGGGAGTGTGACAGTCAGAGCACCTGTATCAGCTTCGGCTGAACGCCAGCTGCGTCCCTACCTGGGCCAAGGGACTTGAAACTGTAGTACATGCTCTGGTAACCTCTCGTTTGGATTTCTGCAATGCGCTCTACATGGGGAACCCTTGTACAATACCCGAAGCTGCAATTAGTGCAGAATAGGGCGCACGACTGGTTACTGGTACACCAAGCCAGTTACCTTTGACTATTCTGTGTTAAAAATAAACTTTTATTCTTGTTTAACTATCCACTTGGCCTGTGTTTTAACATTCATCCACGCTACTGGCCTTCAAAACCCAAAGGGGTATTGGGTCAAAAGAAAGGATTGTGAGGTGGTGGGGATCGTGACAGGTACAACATGCTAAAATACATACATTTTCATCCTGGAGAGTAGTGACTAGCAAGGTGCCACAGGATTCCCTGGGCCTAGTGCTAATCAGCATCTTTATCAATGATGTGAATGAAGGCATAGAGAGCCTGCTTATCAGTTTGCAAATTACACCAAATTAGGTAGCTAATACCCCAGAGGATAGGATCAGAATTCAAAATCTTAACAGAGTAAAGAACTAGGCCAAAACTAACAAAATGAATTTCAGCATGGAAAAATGTAAGGTACTACACTGACAGCAGAAAGAATCAAAGGCTGAGATATAGGAGATGACACCTGGCTTGACAACAGTATCTGTAAATGGGATCTAGGAGTCCTAGTAGACCACAAGCTGAACACGAGTCAACAGTGTGATGCAGCAGCTAAAAAAGCCAATATGATCATAGCGCTGTATGGTGTCTAGATCAAGGGAAATAATAGTGCCACTGTACAGTCAGCCCTTCTTATACATGGATTTTTTATACACAGATTCAAGCATCCATGGTTTGAAAATGTTCAAAAAAAGTATAAATTTGAAATATCAAACCTTGACTTTCCATTTTTTATAAGGGACACCATTTTGCTATGCCATTATATTTAATGGGACTTGAGCATACACAGATTTTGTTATACACGGGGGATCTTGGAACCAATCCCCAACATATAACAAGGGTCTACTGTATTCTGCTTTGGTCAGGCCTCACCTGGTAGACTATGTCCAGTTCTGGGCACTAATATTCAAAAAAGATTTTGAGAAGCTAGAGCATGTGCAAAGGAGGCAACCAAAATGGTGAAGGGTTTGGAAACCATGCCTTATGAGGTTTGACATAGGGAGCTGGATATGTTTAACCTGGAGAAGAGATGGTTAAGAATGATACTCCTGTTTAAGCATTTCAAGGAGTGCCATATTGAGGATGGAGGAAACTTGTTTTCTGCTGTTCCAGAGAATAGGACCCGGAGCAATGGATTCAAACTACAGGAAAAGAGACTCCACTTAAGCATTAGGAAGAACTTCCTGACAGTAAAAGCTGTTCCACAGTGGAATATATGCTGCCTTGGAGTGTGGTGCCATCTCCTTCTTTGGAGGTTTCTAAACAGAGGCTGGATGGCCATCTGTCGAAGAGGGTGCTTTGATTGTGAGTCCCTGCATGGCAGAAGGGGGTTGGACTGGATGGCCCTGTCGTCTATTCCAACTCTGTAATTTTATGAAATCCAATAACATTACCTTGTTTTTTGTTGTCATGTGCCTTCAAGCTGTACCACAGTACATTTTGCAGACTGCATCACACAACACCATAGCAAAGGATATGCATTTAAACAAGGTGAGTTTGGGTGGGATGTGAGATAGGGTTACTTATTGCTTTCAATCATATTTTAATCTCACTTTTTTGTCAGGGAATTCTCAATTCAATATACATTTCACTTCTGTTCAAGCTGCATCTTTACTGGTGGTGTAGTGGTTATATGCTGGTACTGCAGCCACAATGTTGTGGGCCAGGGGTCGGCAACCCCCGGCCCACGGGCCAGTTGCGGCCCACGGAGGCGGCAGGCCTGGCCCCAGCCCGGTCCTGCCACCGCCGCCTCCTCCTGGGCTGCACGACCG
>NC_056524.1:146485839-146490409 GCF_019175285.1 Sceloporus undulatus | reverse complement strand
CCCAAAGGGAAGGTATTTTTACCATACATCAAAGGAGTCACAGACAGAATAGGCAAAGTGGTGAGGAAGCACAATCTGCAAATGGTTTACAAACTGACGAAGAAAATCCAGCAAGTGCTTTGCTCAGCCAAGGACCAGAGAGACCCCCTCATAGCCACAGGAGTTTACTGCATACCATGCAGCTGCAGACAAGTCTATGTAGGGACCACCAAATGCAGTGTGAAAACAAGAATCAAGGAACACGAGAGACACTGCAGACTGGGCCATCCAGAAAAATCAGCAGTAGCAGAACATGCCACAAAACATCCTGGGCATAAAATACTGTTTGAAAACACGGAAATTCTGGACCATGCCAACCACTACCATGTCAGGATGCACAGGGAAGCCACTGAAATCCACAAACATCTGGATAATTTCAACCAGAAAGAAGAAACCCTTAAAGTGAACAAAATTTGGCTACCAGTCCTGAGGAATAGCAAAATAAGGACTCAGCAAATGTAAATGGGAAACCACTCAGAGTCAGGGGCTTTCCCGGTAGATAACGATCACCAGTTAGCATTAATCCTCGTTTGCATTAGCCTCCCAGGCTGAGGCCAGCCATCAACACAGAACAATACACATGCAAATCACTCCTGCATTCCCAGGCTCACACAGTATATACATATACCCACTTTTTTCCAGGCAAGCATTCTCTGAAGATGCCAGCCACAGATGCTGGTGAAACGTCAGGAAGAAAATCTTCTAGAACATGGCCACACAGCCCGAAAAACCCACAGAAAACTAATTATATTTTTAGCTCAAATGAGCAATACAGTTTGACTGGGGCAACAGCAGTCTTGGGAACTGCCCAGCTATACCAGATCCGAATCACACAGAGCTCCAGGGGCAAATTCAAATAGGTTTTGTATTTTTATTAAGAGGGATAATCACAACATGCACACACATTGCATACACTCACACACAAAAAAAAGTTAGGGAAGCAATGGTGGGAGAGGTGAACAGATTTGAGGCCTTGCTAATGGTGATACTTACCACGTGGATCTTGATTCCTATTGCGTAAGGTCCGTAACGGTGGAGACTCAATAGCCACTGCAGCAAGGGGGGATTAGGCAGCATATTGCGGTGCCTAGTCAAGTCAAACTGATAGAATGCTTTCCTGCTTTGCAAACTAGACCAAAGCCTAGCTGTTTTGCTGGCTGTATATACAGTGAGCCCACACCATACGCAGGCTTCACTTCCATGGCTTTCAGCATGACCTGAAGCCACAGGACAATCTAATTAATGCTGTGCTGCGTGCACCCGCCGGGTGCACGTGCCCTATTACACGCACATATGTGATTTTCCCCTTATATGTGTGTGGGGAGGTCTGGAATGGATCCCGTGTAAGGGAAGGGAGCACTGTATAACCCGACTTGTCTCTTGAGGGCAGAAACCAAGGCTTGAAAGAATTAGGAGTACTGGTAAAAGGTTTCCCAGGGAGAGAAGAATAGTTCAAACTAGAAGGAGATGGTTGGGTGATTGCTGTAAATGCATTAGACAAAAGGGATTTGCCTTGTCTTGGGTAGTTTCAAGCAATTACTTCTGGCCATGATCCTCTCACTGCCCTCTGTAGACAAAAGAGATTATGTGGGAGCCTCAGGGAATCCCATCATGGTGGATGCCTTCTAGCTCTAACTGGTTTTTCCATGTGTGTGTGATGATCAGGTATCCACAGCAGGGTCATGCCTAGGCCACTCCCTAGCTTCCTTTTTAATATAAAATTAATATGAAATATGAGGGGTAACTGGAGGCCTGGTTCCGGGATAACAAGGCATTCTACCATGCTACATCTGAAATTATGTTTGTGTGGTGCCTGTGTCTAGCGATCTATTGTGGAGATATGTTGCAGTCATGAGAGCATCACCCCACAGTCTGCTGGGAAGACTGGTTATCTCCAGAAGTGATCTCAGCTCCCTTATCAGCAATTCCAATTGTGTTCAGGAGTATGACTGATACATCTCCTGTGCGATTTGAGAGGTACTCGCCACCACAATCCCTTTGAATAAGCTTTGGTGCCCTTTTGAATTTCGTGTTCACCATTGCAGTGTTCTTTAGCATCATATCCTAAGCTTGACTCTTCTCTTTTAGAAAAAGAATTCACAAAAATATTTTTGAAAAATAATTCACAAAAATTAAAATGTATCAATTTCTGCTAAGAAATGGCACATCATCAGACCCCCAGGGATGTAGCCATGGGGGGGGGGGTTCTTGGGGTCCAGGCCCCCTTCCATTACAAAAATGAATGGTGCGTGCTGCTGCGCCGCCGTGCCCAAGCCCCATTATAATGGTGGCACTTAGTCTGGACCCCCCCCTTCCTAAAATCCTGGCTACGTCCCTGAGACCCCTTTTGTTATTGTGTGTCCTTGACTGAAATGAGGATCAACAGAAGTTACACAATTGTTAGTGCTCTCATTGTCTTATGGGTTTACCTTGACACCGTGTCAAAATTCTGCTTCTATAGTTGAAGAATCACCTTTGGATTTTGATGCCCAAGATTCTATAAAGGCTGTTTCCATCCATCTCTGCTTGAGCCATATATGCTTATTGTGCTGAAAGGCTTAGTTAATATACACAATTATTTTCAAATGCCTGAGCTAACAAACATCATTTTTAGTAATTGTGCACTGCCCTTCTCTAAAGATAATTTAAAATCCTTTTTTTTATCTAAAGCAGACACACTCAGCTTGTTGCAGGAATAAGCAACACATTTATCTGCTGCATTCTGGGCATTTTCATTAGGTAGTTGGCAATTTAGAGTACTGCTTTCTGATACAAGAATTTGTATATATTCCCCATTAGCAACCTGGATCTTTCCTTTAACATTTTTGTCAATTTCATCCAAGAAAGCATCAGAAAATGTGTTGTAACTGGTACAGCCAGAATTCATAATCAAGAAATTTGATTTCTCTTTGTAAGCATCAACTGCCAGAAACTTTTCTCTTAAAAGGAATTTACTTCCTCATGTCTGTGATCTGTGAGCAATGTTGCTAAAATCAGTTGAGCCATGGTGCCTTTGTCTTGTACTTGGAGAGCTACTATTGACTTGCACCTTTCTAGGAAGGGTGCAGGTTTTTTTTTGCAATGTGACCATTTTATAACAATTATAGCAGTGAAACTCTGATTGGCTTTTTGGGTTCACTTTGGATTCACTAATTTGATTCATTTGGAATTAGGATAATGAGGGAGCTTGGAGGCAACACATTCCCTTCTGAGGCATGAAAGAGATTCTTAAAATTAAAATTAATAGCATGTAAACCACCCAGCACAGAGATAAAGGAAATAAACATATCTCACAAAGTTCCAGTCAAAAAATTGAATGTTTTGCTAATCATTAAATTGAAAACCATTTAAATGCAGCTTATCAAAAATTATGGTTGATATGACAATATGTGCTTTGCAGTCTTTCTTAGAATCAAACCTTATAAGATCCATTTCAGTTTAGGACAGGATACGGAGTTGAGACTGGCGTGGTCACCTTAATCAATGATCTCCGTCTGGGCATTGAGAGGGAAAGTGTGACCCTCTTGGTGCTCTTGGACCTCTCAGCAGCCTTCGATACCATTGACCATGGTATCCTTCTGGGACGCATAGGAGAGCTGGGAATCGGGGGCACTGCATTGCAGTGGTTTCGTTCCTATCTCTCAGGCAGGTTCCAGATGGTGATGCTGGGAGACAGTTTCTCTTCTAAAAGAGAGTTAAAATCTGGCGTCCCTCAGGGTGCCATCCTGGCTCCCATGCTTTTCAACATTTACATGAAGCCGCTGGGTCAGATCATCCAAAGACATGTGGTAGGGTATTATTAGTACACTGATGACACCCAGATATGTTTCTTTATGTCTCAGACTGTTGCAGTGACTAAGGATGGCATCTCTCCTCTGAATGAATGTCTTAAGGTGGTAATGGACTGGATGAAGGAAAACAGACTCAAACTGAATCTGGACTTGCTATAGGGGCCCCTAACCCAAGAATGGAAACATGTCAACCAGTTCTGAATGGGGTCACATTTCCCCTGAAGGATTGTGTTCACAGATTGGGGATACTCTTGGACTCATCCCTTCAGCTGACAGCTCAGATAGACATGACGGTCAGGAGTGCCTGTTATCAATTTCGGGTGATAGGCCAGCTGCAACCCTTCCTGGATCCAAGCAATCTAGAAAGAGTGGTACATGCGCTGGTAACCTCTCGACTTCTGCAATGCTCTCTACATGGGCCAACTTCGGAAACTTCAATTGGTGCAAAATATGGCAGCCAGGTTGGTCGCAGGTACATCTGGAACTGATCATATAAGACCCGTTTTGAAATCTCTTCATTGGCTGTCAATTAGTTTCTGGGCACAGTACAAGGTTATAACCTTCAAAGCCCTACATGGCCTGCATCCAGACTACTTGTGGGTTCTTTCTATGCCATGGTGACTGTGTAATGAGTGTGCCACAGTGCACCGCTGGTGCACTCGTTACGCAAGTGCTGCATGGTGGCGTCCAGATGCTACACGGTGCTTGCATAACAATGGCGGCGCCCATGTCTACAGGGC
>NC_056524.1:146484981-146485739 GCF_019175285.1 Sceloporus undulatus | reverse complement strand
TGCACTGTTGACTAATGTTCAACTTGTGGTCTACTTGGACTCCTAGATTCCTTTCACACATAGTTTCATTTAGCCAGGTGTCCCCCATCCTATATCTGTGCATTTGATTTTTCTGCCCTAAGTGCAGTATCTTACATTTCTCCCTGTTGAATTTCATTTTGTTAGCTTTGGCCCAGTTTTCTAGTCTGTTCAGGTCATTTTGAATCCTGATCCTGTCCTCTGGGGTATTAGCTACTCCTCCTAATTTGATGTCATCTGCTAATTTGATAAGTATGCCCCTAATTTTGTCCTCCAAGTCATTGATAAAGATGTTGAATAGCACTGGGCCCAGGACCGAGCCCTGTGAGACCCCACTGGTCACTTCTCTCCAGGATGAAAAGGAGCCATTGTTGAACATCCTTTGGGTTTGGCCAGTCAACCAATTACAAATCCATGTAACATTTACTTTTTCTAGCCCACATTTTACAAGCTTGTTTGCAAGAATATCATGGGGAACTTTGTCAAAAGCCTTACTGAAATCAAGATATACTATATCCACAGCATTCCCTTCATCTAACGAGCTGGTAATTTTATCAAAAAAAGAGATCAGGTTTGTCTGGCATGACTTCTTTCTCTGAAACCCATGTTGACTTTTTGTGATTATGGCATTAGTTTCTAGATGTTGACAGACTCTCTGTTTAATGATCTGCTCTAGAATCTTTCCTGGTATTGATGTCAGACTGACTGGACGATAATTGTTGGGATCCTCTTTTTTTCCC
>NC_056524.1:146479293-146484956 GCF_019175285.1 Sceloporus undulatus | reverse complement strand
AACAAACTGATCTCTTTTTTTGATAAATTCCGCCGTGATAGGGAATGCTGTGGATAAGTATCTTGATTTAGTAAGCTTTGAAAAGTCCATGAATTCTTGCAACAAGCTTGAAAAGTGGGGTAGAAAAAAAATGTACATGGAGTTATGGTTGACTGGCAAACCCAAAGGATGTCAAAATGGCTCCTTTCATCCTGGAGGAAGGACCAGTGGGGTCCACAGCTCGGCCTGGGCCCAGGGCTATCAATTTTATCAATGATTGGAGACAAAATGGGGCATACTTCAAATTAGCAGATGACATCATTAGGAGAGTAGCTAAACCCCAGAGGACGGATCAGGATCAAAATGACCTGAACAGACTAGAAAAGGGCCAAAGCTAACAAAATAAAATCAAGGGAGATGTAAGATACTGCACTTAGGCAAAAATCAAATGCACAGATATAGGATGGGAACCTGTAATGAAACAGTGTGAAAGGACAGGAGTCCAGTAGACACAATTGAACATTAGTACAGTGCTTGTGCGCTAAACCAAGTGATTCAGGGTGATCAAGGAAGTATATGTCTAGATCATGATGGCGAACTATGGCACGCGTGCAGAGTGGAACTCAAGCTCTCTCTGTGGGCACACTGCTTCGTCAGCACAGAGTTGCAGAGTTCTTACTAGAAAGCAAGAGGGCGTGCACTTTGCAATAAAAGTGGGCGTTGGGTTGCAGTTGGGCACTCGCTATAAAGGTTCACCATCACTGGTCTAGATCAAGGTAGTTATGTGCCACTCTATTCTACCTGTCAGGGCCCACCTGGAATATTGGTCCGTTCTGGGCACCACAATCAAAAGACATGAGAAACTGGAGCGTGTCCAAGAGGGACTAAAGTGAAGGGTCTGGAACATGCCTATGAGGAAAGACTAGGGAGCGGGGTGTTATTGAGAAGAGATGTTTAAGAGGTGATAGAAGCCCTGTTTAAATATTTGAAGGAGTCATGTTGAGGAGGGGCAAGCTTGTTTCTTCTGCTCAGAGACTGAACTGGAACAATAATGCAACTACAGAAAAGAGATTCCACTCAACATGAAACGTCCTGACATAAGGGCTGTTCGACAGTGGAACAAACTGCCTCGGAGTGGAGTCTTTAAACAAGGCTGGAGGCCATCTGTTGGGGACTTTGATTAGATTCTTGCATGGCAGGGGTTTGGATGGATGGCTCTAGTGGTGTCTCCAACCACGATTCATGATTATTCAAACCTAAATATGAAAGATAGACCAAATGAATAGAATCAAGCTTCTTAATTAGTTGTAATCGCTATTCACGAGCGATTCACTAGCTATTTCTGCACAGAATCACGATTTTAATCTACTCAGCATGTTGTAATGTACTGTATGTAGTGCCCTCTGATAGCCGCTAGCCATCTGTGATTGAGCACCGGGATGATCCGACCATTTGTCATGGCGTGTGTGCACGCTCCATGCCAAGCAGGCATGCACCTGTTATGCATCTATTACGATAAATTTGGTCTGCACTTTTTAGATCTGATGTGGAGGGTTCCGCACAGACCCTTGCAAATAAGGACGGCTGACTGTACTGAGTGTGCGTGTGACTGATTATTGCATACGTGAAGCGTAGCAATTATAGCGGCTCTGCTTTTTGCTTTTCATTGCTGTACAGGAGAACAGACAGAAACGACCAAATTTGTGCTTCAAGTTTGTACCAGTGTCAGTCCAGCAGGACATCAAATTCAAAGTTTACTGAGTAGTTAAACTCAGTAAACTTTATTTAAAGTAAGAACGATAATCTAGTTCAGAGACATGCTTGTTAGACTAAAAAGCAATTATTACATTGCCTTAAAAAAACTTGCAACATTTCCAAATCATTTAATGAAGACACAATGGTTTCCTCGTGTTTCCATAACCACCCCTTTGGGATTGTTACAGCTAACCTTTTCAGTTAATCACTTGAATAACTTGATTTCATGCCGGCCTCCATCTAGTATCATCGCACGCCTGTGTCTGAGATCCAACCATGCTTCTGCATTAATTGGTTTCTACTGTAGAACGGAAAGCCAGTGTGTGGGTAGTCTGAGGAGTTATCACATGGGGCTTAACCGTTCCCCAGCGCGTTCTAAACGGGGGCAGCGTGGGTGGCGTGCACGATGGCGATGGCACCGGATGGGGCCCCAAAACGCGACTTACGCACGGGGGGGACGCCGACCGTTTCCCATTTGCGTCCAATTCCGTGTTCCAGAGGGCCGCCATTTCTGGGAACTGTTTTCAAAGCGTCCCCATCGCGGTTCTGTGCGCGCCCACGCCCGTCCCGTTAGAACGCGCTGGGAACGGTTTAAGCCCCATGCATAAACTTCTGAGTGTTGGACTATGCCGCTGGACCACTGTTTGATTCCACTTTTGTGGGTATAAACTGACTGAGTGACCCTTGGTTGATTCACATTACATGCCGTCGCCTCATGGGAAGGCAATAGTAAGCCTACTCTGAGAACGCTTGTCAAGAAACTCCATGACAGTTCACCTTAAGGTCACCATAAGCTGGAAAGACTTGAAGGAACACAACACAACACCTGGTGTAACTCATTACAACAACTTCCCAATGTTTTTAATGGCAGGAAAGTCCATGTTAATTGTGCAAGTCATAGGTGCAAGGATCTAGGAAACTTATTGTTTTTTTTTGTTAGGCTTAACTGACGCTGGTAGGAATGGGCCAGGCAGGCCCAGCTCCATCAGGGCTAGCCTGGAGAAGAGCTCCTCCCTCCATAACTGTCATCTTCCGGCCTATGAGGGAGTTTTGACCATGCAGGCCCAGCTCCATCAGGGCTTAGCCTGAAGAAGAAGAGCCCTCCTCAGTACCATCTGCCGTGGGTCGCAGGCCTCAGAGGGAGAGAAGAATGCGGCAAAACCTGATCCCCTCCCCCCCTCCACCGATTTCCCTTCTCCTTGTTTGTTTTTTGTGTTTGTCCTTTTTAGATTGTAAGCCTGAGGGCAGGGGAATAGTCTATTATCCCCCCTGTTGAAAAGGGCCCCGCCCGGATTTCCCCAGTGATTGGGCATATATAAATAAATCCTATTATTAGTATGATTATTATTATGATTATTATGAGTCTTATTAGTATTATTAGTAATTAAATTATTAATTATTTTATTAGGATTATACACTGATTAGTGTAACTGTTTTAATAGCGTACTAAAAAACACCTGATAAGTGGTAATAGAAATGGACTTGCTATTGCTGTTTTATCTTCAAAACTATAATTAAGGTTTTGCATCGTCTTCTTTGTGTACGTTGGTGTATTGGGAAAAAATGTCTGACTTCCCTATAATAGCTAATGGCTGTATATTCCTAGGCATTGCGACAGATGACTTCTTTCTCTGAAACCCATGTTGACTTTTTGTGATTATGGCATTAGTTTCTAGATGTTGACAGACTCTCTGTTTAATGATCTGCTCTAGAATCTTTCCTGGTATTGATGTCAGACTGACTGGACGATAATTGTTGGGATCCTCTTTTTTTCCCTTTTTGAAGATGGGGACAACATTTGCTCTCCTCCAGTCTACTGGGACTTTTCCTGTTCTCCAGGAGTTCTCAAAGATTATTGCCAATGGTTCCGATATTATATTTGCCAGTTCTTTTAATATCCTTGGATGTAGTTCATCTGGTCCTGGAGACTTACATTCGTTTAGGTTAAACAGGTATTCCTGTACTATCTCTTTACTTATTCTGTGCTGAAATTCCCCTATTCTGTCCTCTGCTCCTTTTTCCTCCGGTTGAGCACCCTTTACCTTTTCTGAGAACACTGAGGCAAAGAAAGTGTTGAGTAATTCTGCCTTTTCTCTGTTCCCTGTTAGTATTTTGCCATCTTCTCCATGCAGTGGCCCTACCGTTTCCTCCTTCTTCCTTTTGCTGCGGACATATCCAAAAAAGCCCTTTTTGTTGTTCTTAACCTCTTTAGCAAGCCTGAGTTCATTCTGTGCTTTAATAAGCTTCATTTATATACCGCTTCATACCGCCTAAGCAGTGTCTAAGCAGTTTACAACTGTAAGCTAATTTGCCCCCAACAATCTGGGTACTCATTTTATTGACCTTGGAGGAATGCAAGCCTGAGTCAAGCTTGAGCCCTTTTGCTGGTCTTGAACTCGCAACCTAGGGCTCCTACTGACTTTACTCCTACACGTGCTTGCTATTTGTTTGAATTCCTCTTTGGTGATTTCCCCATTTTTCCATTTCTTATACATGTCCCGTTTAAAATTTAACTCAGTTGAAAGTTCCTTAGTCATCCATCCTGGTTTCTTGAAACATCTCCCATTTTTCTTCCTCATTGGAACTGTTTGAAATTGTGTCTTCAGTATCTCCCTTTTGAGAAACTCCCGATTGTTTCCAATCTAATGGCCACCATTTTGTTTTCCATATTTGTTGGCCTATATTGGTTCAGTATCTCTCCTTTGAGAAACTCCCATCCATCTTGAACTCCCTTCTCTTTTATTATTGCTGACCATGGGATCACCCCCAGTATTTCTCTAATTAACTAAAATCAGCTTTCCTGGAGTCTAGAATGCATGTCTATCTATGCCTGGCTTCTCCTTTCCATTGTATAACAAACTCCAGGAGTGCATGATCACTCCCACCTAAGGATCCCACCACTTGCACCCCATTAACTAGGCCATCCCTGTTGGTTAGGATCAGCTGCAAAATAGCTGATCCCCTTGTTGTTTCTTCCACCTTTTGGACAATGAAATTGTCTTCCAGGCAAGTGAGGAATTTGCTAGACCTTGAGGATTCGGCTTAGTTTGAAGTCCAGCAAATATCAGGAAAGTTGAAGTCACCCATCACTACTACATCTCTCCTTTCTGAGTGCCATCTGTTCTAGAAAGGCATAATCCAATTTCTCAGTCTGACTTGGGGGTCTGTAGTAGACTCCCACAATAACATTCTTGTTGTTTCTCTCCCCTTTAATTTTTATGCAGATGCTCTCCTGGCTTCCAGGATCAATGTCCTGGATCTCTTCACTGGTGTAAATGTTGCTGACATATAAGGCTATTCCTCTTCCTTTCCTGTTTGGCCTGTTTTTCTTGAAAAGGTTATACCCCTCTATTTCTACATTCCAATCATGAGACTCATCCCACCAGGTTTCAGTGAGGCCTATTACATCATATTTCTTTTGTTGTGCTAGGAGTTTCAAGTTCATCTTGCTTATTCCCCATGCTCTGTGCATTAGTGTAGAGATATTTACAACTATGTGTTCCCTTTACTTGCTGCCTGTGCAAGTTTTTGTGCCTCCCACTTTTGGGTACTTGCACTGTTTGCTTTGTTCCTTCTGTGTCAGTTTGACTGTTTTCTCCTGTCCTTTTGCCTTCCCGAATACTGTCTCCATCCCCCACATAACTCAGTTTAAAGCCCTCCTGATCCAATTTTTGAGACTATTGGCAAAAACGTTATTGCCAACTGGTGTGAGATGCAACCCATCCCTTGCGAGAAATCCATCCTCATGGAACCTCAGACCATGACCCAAAAATCCAAATCGTTCTTGGTAGCACTATCTGCAGATCCAGTTATTCACCTCTGCTATTTTCCTCTCCCTTCCTGGGCCATGCTCTTCAACTGGGAGAAGAGATGAGATGACAACTCTTTCAACTTCCTACCCAAAGCCTCATAATCCCTTATGATATTCT
>NC_056524.1:146477013-146479193 GCF_019175285.1 Sceloporus undulatus | reverse complement strand
CTCTTTCAACTTCCTACCCAAAGCCTCATAATCCCTTATGATATTCTGAAGGGTGTGCCTTGCAGTGTCATTGGTTCCCACATGAACCAAATGAAATGGGTAATGGTCAGTAGGCTTGATAAGTCTTGTCAGCCTCTCTGTCATATCATGGATCTTTGCCCCAGGGAGACAACACACCTCCCGAGACATCTTGTCAGGTCCACAAACCACCAGTTCAGTGCCTCTCAGCAAAGAGTCCCCCACAACCACCACTCGCCTCCTCTGAGGCTTAGCAGCAGCTGTTCCCTTTGGTGGAACTCTTTGGATCCCCTGCTCTGTCCCTGAAGTCTGTCCCTGCTGCTGTTCCTCATCATCCTTGATAGTAGAGAGAGATTGAAATCCATTCTGCAGCTGCAAGCTCACAGAACATTCCCTGGTTTCCCTACTTCTGTGTGTGACATTCCTCCAACTACCTACTTCTGTTGTGTGCAAAGTTACCTCCTCCTCCCCAGCAACTTTCTCTGTGTGTCCAAGACCGTCTGGTCCGTTCTGGTCAGGAAAACCTATTGCTCCCTATGATGCTGAAGTGTAGCTACCTTGGCCTCCAGCTGCTGTACTTTTTCTTCTAAGAGGGCTACCAACTTGCACTTAGTGCAGGTGAAGTTCCCCATATCTGTAGGCAAGAAGACAAACATCCCACAAGTGTTGCAGGTGACTGCAGTAGGGCCTTAAGGAGGCACTGAAACAAGACTGTGGGCTTCCCCTGCTAAACTTGGCCTTTGTCCCCAAGCTCTGTCACTGAGTTCAAGTCACTGGGCCAATAGTTATGTAGAGCTCCTGGCTACTAGCTCCTTCCAGTGGCAAGTCTCTGACTCACTTACTGTGAGGAAAAGTCCCCACTAGCCCCTTGAGGAAAAAGGGAAAAGAAAAGTGAAAAATTTAAAGAGCCCCCCTCCAACAATGTTTTCAGGTCAGCTTCTCCTCTAGTCTCCAAAACCTCTTTGACTATATATATATATATATATATATATATATATATATATATTAGTGCGCCGTTAGGTGTGTGCCTCTGGCAGCCTTCTGTAGAATTAAGGTTGAGACTCCTCACAGCAGTGACTCCCAGAATGCCATGGCTCAAAGTCTAAGTTTAGATCTCACCCCAAGCACATGCTATAATCTTGTTGGTGGAGTCTGCTAATAGTTGCACTTTTTCCAAGGTTACACAGGAGGGTTGAGGGAAAACAGACAAAATCTGATGTTTCTGAGCAGTCCTTTTCCAGTGCTTTAATTCTTTCATGGTCTCTGTGCCTGTGCAGACTTTTTTTTCCCCTCTATTGTCACCACCTATACCATTGTAACTACAACACTGTAATGCAACAATTAGATTCTGACTTATGCTTTGGCATGCCCTTTAATTGGAGGTAGTGAAGTAAACACATTCATACTGATTAAAGAAAAATAAAATTCTCCCCCTTCAAATAGCAAGGAGATAGTTTAGCTGCCAGCTATAATGATGACTGTCTGTTTTAATCAGAGAAGGGTTCGGCTGGGATCTTGCATTGGGAGATGTATTGTAAAGTTCCATCCAAAGTTCCATGAAATGTTTCCCCTCCCCTCCTCCCAAACTCTCCTTCCTTTAGCACTCACTGCCCCAGAGAATAGGATGTGGCTAAGAAGTCTTTGGCTATGTGACCTGAAGGTAATGACTTGTTCCAGGACCTCTTGTGGGTCCTCTGGAGGTCCTGAAATATGATATCATTATTGTGCATCTGGCTGTATTCATATAGGCAGGAGCTTTTCACCCATCCCATGTTTTGGCCACTATATGGCCATGGAGCAGGGGGAGGTGCAAGTGGAAGGTGGATTGTCAGGGGTTTTTGGTTGTTGTGCAAAGAAGGGAGAGAATCCCAACCTTCACAGTGACAAAATAATTATACTGTACTTTTACCTGTGTATGTCACTAACCGGGCATCAGCCTTCGCAGGTCAGTGGGGTCCTCTGACCAAGCCTCTCCCCAATCGGGCTCGCTCCACAAGAGAAAACTCAGCTGGGGCGACGCGTTCACCCCTCGGAGCCTTCTCTCCAGCCAGCCTCCCTCCTCCTGAGAAGGGAAGCCGGCTAGAGAGAAGGCAGGGAAGGGTGCGCCTTTGCCCCTCGGAGCCTTCTCTCCAGCCGGCCTCCCTCCTCCTGAGAAGGGAAGC
>NC_056524.1:146475403-146476988 GCF_019175285.1 Sceloporus undulatus | reverse complement strand
GTCCAATACTCAAACACTACGCACACTATTAAGTAGGATAAAGCAAAATGGGCTGATAAGTAAGGCCGGGTATGAACCGGATGTTTCCTGTTTTTTCCCCAAACCATTCCACCTTTCGCTGCGTAGAGGGAGCTTGATCTTCCTTGGGAGCTGGCTGAATGGCGGCAAAAAGTGCTAATCGGCTTCAAAGCGGCTTGGAGCATCAAGATCATGATCAGTCTTTCTTTGCCTGCAAGCATTGGAAGACCTCAGGGAAGACTCTGTCAACAGGGCAGACGTTGAAGCTTGCAAAAAATACTAGGTGTTTGTTTTGTCTTATGACCCATGACCCTGATGTATTGTCTTTCCAGACTACTGCAAAGTAGTGAGTTCTCACTTAGTACTGGTTGGCATCCCTTAATGCTGCTTTTGCATCTATTTGGTGGCTATAAGCCCTGTGCAGACCGGCCTTAAAGGCCGACTTGGGAGCGGAGTCAGGGCATAGAGTCCGCATGACACCTTATAAATGGGTATAAAATACTGGTGCTGGGAATTGCCACTGAATGCTCCAGGACAACAGAAATGTTGTCTGGTTATTTAACAGAACCCTGAAAACCACAGCAACAAATTCTACAAATAGGATTTGCCCTTTCAACTTTATGACTCTACAAGTCTACTCTGTCTGGATACTTCCAATGAAGGACAAAGGTAAGAAAAGAAAAGGAGAAGATTCACAAGAAATCCAAATAAACTCTAAAGGAAACGGGAAAGACTGTTATAATTGTAAAGTCGAAGGCTTTCATGGCTGGCATCCATAGTTTTTTGTGGGTTTTTCAGGCTATGTGGCCATGTTCTAGCAGAGTTTCGCCACAGATGCTGGCGAAACGTCAGAAAAAAACTCTGCTAGAACATGGACACATAGCCCGAAAAACCCACAAAAAACACTGTTATAATTTACATCTATAATGTATATTGATTTAAATTACGAAGGAAAAATTGTCAGGAGAGCATCCTAAAGGAGGGCATAGAACAAATGTCACACAATTCCCTACCTTCTAATCAAACAGGAGGAATGCAAGTCACTTTGGATGATCCCATAAATAAAATACTTCTACATACAATACATTATGTGATCATGGTGTTTGCCACTACAGGATATGGTAATGGCTTAAAGGTTAAATAGCTTTGAAGGGGAAACTGTTGTGGAGTAGCAGTGGGAGACAGTTGCTGCCTCCAAGGCCTGCTTATGGGCTTTCTGGAAGCATTTAGTTACTTCTTGTTGGAAGCAAGATACTGCGAAGATGAACTTTTACTATGATTCAGCAGGATCCTTTTATAAGAGAAGGAAATATGCGGAACCCTAGCTGTACAGCGAATTGGCTAAATAAAGACAACTTCTGCTCACTGAGAGCAAGCCAACTCATTGGAAGGACCTTTCACATAGCATGACAAGCCAAAAGTTTAGGTAAAAAGCTCACATGTAATTTTTTACTTGAGATTTTTAGGGTACCGCAATCCTACAAGAATATATTGGCAGCCTTGGCTGGCAATTAATAACTGTGTAAGAACAGTAAGTTGGAAAATGTAGTTGCATCTTTTTTTTTTT